>NC_090725.1:285702232-285732232 GCF_036898095.1 Palaemon carinicauda
TTTTTCATTTATTCACATACAGGATAAACATTATGTCCTGAACTTGCAATTAAATTCTCGAAATAGACATCTGCCCTAAGCCTTGTATGCAAAATATGTGTTCTATAGGTCAAGCGTAATGACCTAGAATTATAAAATGATGTTTCTGACAGTATATTTCAATCACAGCGGAGAATTCCACAAAACCTAACAATTCAGCATGTTGAGAGAGCAAGATTGCATCTTGTTTGCGAGGGTTAGTCTGTACCATTTGAGCGATCAGTAGACAAGGTACTCACCTGAGAGTATCGGCTGTACACATAGTATTCTCGAACCTTTTTGTGATAAAATGAAAAAAGACCCGTTCCGATGTCCCATTATCCGTTGACATAGGACACGTCGCTAGACAGCAACAAACTTTATGAACATTCTCGTTTTGATTTTACGAAAATGATACGTACGAGAATTCTGTTTTCCTATTTTTGACAAATGCTTATGAATAAGCCATAACAAATTCGGTTTCTGTCTCGATATGAAAGGTTGTGCTTAAATTCATTAACCCTTTTTGACCAATTTCAATGCCTAAATTGTAGGATGTACCATCTTTACTATATAATAAAAAAACAACGTGTCATATATACTGTATATATATATATATATATATATATATATATATATATATATATATATATATATATATATATATATATAAAACTGATGTAATCCCATTTAGCACGAACATAACTTGATATATAGTAGTTCACATAAGGCAAAGTGGCAGACCAAACTGTAGACCAGTTCTGCATATGCTCATCATTTAGTTTATGTGGGCTACTATATATTAAGGATATATGTATATATATATATATATATATATATATATATATATATATATATATATATATATATATATATATATATATATATATAAATATATATATATATATATATATAAATTTACATAAATATATATACAGTATATATATGCATATATATATATATATATATATATATATATATATATATATATATATATATATATATATATATATATACAGTATATATATATATATATATATATATATATATATATATATATATATATATATATGTATGTATATATATAAATGTATATATGCAAAAGAAATAAATGTAAATAAATATATATACACACACACACACACACACACATATATATATATATATATATATATATATATATATATATATATATATATATATATATATATATATATTTCTTAATATTTATTTATTTCCTGTCGTGCTCAGTGGCATTACTTTACATATAACTACTCGGTCTCTCCCCGTCCCTCGAGTAGGGGGGGGGGTTGCAGAACGAGTAGCCATACCCAAGGGAGAGGAGGTTCCTCAAGATGTACACTCGGAAATCACAATCTCCAAAAAATTTCCAAAACTGCCATGTTGTAGTTAGGAAATGGGGAGAGGGTGGGAAGTGTTCAATCTACATGTGCATATCTATCTAAATATCTAGACGTCATTCTTGACGGGTGGAGTAAACTAGGATTTATGCATATTGTAATATCAGTCTTTAAAAGAATTAAAGGTATAAAAAAGTAGGAATTACCTGAATGTCGTCAGGAAGAGCCAGAAAACTCTGAGAATAAATCACTAAAACTATAAAAAAGGAGGAATTACCTGAATGTCGTCATGAAGAGCCAGAAAACCCTGAGGATAAATCACTATTAAAAATATATATCTTTCTAATTGCAGCTAGAGTTCAAGACTGCGAGCAAGCCTTGGCACCGGACCCCAAGAAGGAGACCTCCGCCGAGTGGAGCTCTGTGAAGAAAGCTGACCAGATACTGAGACCTCTGGAGCCAACTTGTAGAATCCAAGAGTCACTTGCAGTAAATGTTTACGTTGGCAACGACAAGTGAAGCCAAACTTAATCGATTGATTGTCTTAAAGAAAGGAGGTTGCCTGGCCGTTTTGAAGTTTGGAATTTTAACTCTTAAAGCATTTTCACTCTTATTATTATTATTATTATTATTATTATTATTATTATTATTATTATTACTAGCAAAGCTACAACCCTAGTTGGAAAAGCATGACGCCATAAGACCAAAGGCTCCAACAGGGAAAAATAGCCAATTGAGGAAATTAAACGAGGAAACAAATAAATGATGAGAACAAATTAGCAATATAATATTCTACAAACAGTAACAACGTCAAAACAGATATGTCATATATAAACCATAAAAAGACTTATGTCATCCTGTTCAACATAAAAACATTTGCTGCAACTTTGAACTTTTGAAGTTCTACTGATTCAACTATCCGATTAGGAAAATCATTCCACAGCTTGGTAACAGCGGGAATAAAACTTATAGAATACTGTGTAGCATTGAGCCTCATGATGGAGAAGGCCTGGCTATTAGAATTAACTGCCTGCCTAGTATTACGAACAGGATGGAATTGTGCAGGAAGATCTGAATGTAAAGGATGGTCAGAATTATGAAAAATCTTATGCAACATGCACTAATGTAATTTCTACTATATTCAATCCTTAAGAATTTAGTATGGATCCCATTTTACTTTACTGAAAAATCATAACTGTTTATAACCAAGTGGATATCATTAACTTTCTCCCTTGCTCGTTGTTGAAATCGATAATTGGTTGCAAACAACAAAAGAGAATATCAGAATTATATATTATGTTTCCATATTGCTCATGTGACCTGGATGTGTTCATGAATAATAATAATAATAATAATAATAATAATAATTATTATTATTATTATTATTATTATTATTATTATTATTATTATTACACCAGCCACCCGTTGAGATACTACCACTAGAGAGTCATGGGGTCCTTTGACTGGCCAGACAGTACTACATTGGATCTTTATCTCTGTTTACGGTTCACTTTCCCTTTATCTACACATACACCGAATAGTCTGGTATATTCTTTACAGATTCTCCTCTCTCCTCATACACCTGACAACACTGAGATTACCAAACAATTTTTCTTCACTCCAGGGGTTAACTACTGCACTGTAATTGTTCAGTGGTTACTTTCCTCTTGGTAAGGGTAGAAGAGACACTTTAGCTATGATAAGGACTTCTTCTAGGAGAAGGACACTCCAAAATCAAACCAGTGTTCTCTAGTCTTAGGTAGTGCCATAGCCTCTGTACCATGGTCTTCCAAGGTCTTGGAGCAGAGTTTTCTTGCTTGAGGGTACACTCGAGCACGCTATTCTATCTAATTTCTCTCATATATATATACATATATATATATATATATATATATATATATATATATATATATACATATATATATATATATATATATATATATATATATATATATGTATATGTGTGTGTGTGTGTGTGTGTGTGTGTGTTTATAGTTTATATAGTAAATATTTATTTTAATGTTGTTGCTATTCTTAAACTATTCTATTTTGCCTTTTTTCCTTTCCTCGCTGAGCTATTTTCCCTGTTGGGGCCCCTGGGCTTATAGCATCCTGCTTTTCCAACTAGGGTTGTAGCTTAGCAAGTAATAGTGATAATAATAATATTATTATTATTATTATTATTATTATTATTATTATATTATTGTTATTATTATTGCATATATGACAAAAAGTTCATTCGCTAGTGTTTTGAAACATAAATGATTATTATGATAAATAACCTTAATCTACATAACCTATTAATGACAAGTCTTGTGTATCGAAATTTTCGAAAACAACATAGGCCACCACATACTCCTCAGTGCTGTTTTCATGTTTTTGACTTGGGATAAATCCTGTATAACCTATTTAGTTAAGTGAGTTTCCAGCAACCTCGTTGTGTTTAAAGTGTGATGAGTAAATATTTCTCTTAATATTTCCTATTCGAATCCCTGTGTTTTCCTTTTGTGTCCAGTATTCCATCAGTCTTACAAGGAGTTACAAGGATTTTGGAGGCCTCGAAGACTTTTTACTCCATCAGCGGAGACTCCCTTTGGTCCTCGGTATTATTATTATTATTATTATTATTATTATTATTATTATTATTATTATTATTGCTTGCTTAGCTACAACTCCAGTAGGAAAAGCAGGATGCTATAAGGCCAGGATCTCCAACAGGGAAAATAGCCCAATGAGGAAAGAAAACAAGGAAATTAGAATAAAATATTTTAAGAACAGTAAGAACATTGAAATAAATGTTTCACATATAAACTATAAAAACTTTTGTATGTGAAGAAATTACCACATTGAGCGGTGTTGTATCTTTTTAATTAAAGTTTGAGTCCGTTACCCCTGGACTGATTTGTGTCTTTATCTACACCATCCCAGAAGGGATTAGATTTAAGCTTCCAGTAGAATCACCTGTAGTAAGAGATCGGGACAAACAAGACAGTGCATCATGGGAACAATAAGTAAGTGTTGCCAATGCTAATGCAATGCTGCCATATATTAATAAGACATGAATTATTCTGCTGATATGTAACCGGTGGAAATAATGCTTGAAAGCCCATAATGGAATAAATGGTACACATAGAATAATGACACTAATAATGAATATTGGAACATGTTAAATGTGTGTTTTCCGTAGTTTATGTGACGTCAATTGTGAGTCTTAGGCCCTGTCCACACTACCGGGCAGTCACCGACGGGCAGACAGTGATACCAGACCACAATAGTTAGTGAAAATGAGGGTTGATGACGTCAGAAGCGGGAAAACTAAAGGCAACACTTTATGATGCCAGATCCCTGTCTGTGGTTTTCCCGCTTCTGACGTCACTAACCCTCAATATTACTAATAATTGTGGTCTGGTATCACTGTTTGCCCGTCGGGGCCTGCCCGGTAGTGTGGACAGGGCCTAAGAGACAGTGGAATAACAGCATGACGAATATGGACGTGCCCTTTTGGATAATGGACTAGTTTTTGGATTACGGTGCTAAATTGCACTCCCTTGATAAATAACTTCGTTACACTAATGTATAGCCAGAGTAAATTGGGGTTTTAAGAATTCCACAGTAATGCAACATAATTATTATTATTATTATTATTATTATTATTATTATTATTATTATTATTATTATTATTATCAAGGAGATCAAGAGGTAGACCACATAAACGCTAGAGGGATGGAATTGAAGAGATTTTGACAAAGAACAACATGCCAACAATTGAACAGCTGAGAAGAGACGGAATTTTTGAAAACAGAATTGAGTGGAGAAGACAACTGATTCCACTGACAGGCTGAAAGCCTACTTGGGAATGGAAGTGAAGTGAAGTGATTATTATTATTATTATTATTATTATTATTATTATTATTATTATTATTATTATTATTATTATTATTATTATTATTAATTGCTAAGCTACAATCCTAGTTGGAAAAGCAGGATGCTATTATTATGCCAAGGGGCTACAACATGGAAAATAGCCCAGTGAGGAAAAGAAATAAGAACAAAATAAATATTCTATGCAGAGTAATATTAAAATAAATATCTCCTACATAAACAGTATATTATTGTATACCATTATTATTATTATTATTATTATCATTACTTGCTAAGCGACAACCCTAGTTGGAAAAGCAGGATGCTATAAGCCCAGGGGCTCCAACAGGGAAAATAGCCCAGTGAGGAAAAGAAGCATGAAAAAATGAAACATTTTAAGCAGAGTAACATTAAAATAAATCTCTGCTATATAAACTGTATATTACTGTGTACTATTAATAATATTATTATTACTTGCTAAGCTACAATCCTAGTTGGAAAAGCAGGATGCTATAAGCCCAGGGGCTACAACAGGGAAAATAGCTTAGTAAGGAAAAGAAACAAGGAAAAATCAAATATTTTAAGAACAGTAACATTAAAAGAAATATCTCCTATATAAACTGCATATTACTGTGTATTATTAATAATATTATCATTATTACTTTCTAAGCTGCAATCCTAGTTGGAAAAGAAGGATGCTATAAGTCCGAGGGCTCTAACAGGGAAAATAGCCCAGTGAGGAAAAGAAACAAGGAAAAATAAAATATTTTAAGAACAGTAAAAGCATTAAGATAAATATCCTCTATATAAACTATATAATCTTTAACAAAACAAGAGGAAGAGAAACTAGATAGAATAGTGTGCCCGAGTGTACCCTCAAGCAAGAGAACTCTATAATCTGATCGTCTTTATGTTCGTTCCCACTATTTGAAAAGTACCATTTCAGTTAATGGTATCTGAAATTACCTTTGTTCATCCATTTGTTCAACTGTTCTCAGGGCGCACGCAGTACAACGCCACCCTGATTTATCACCATTATTTTGATTCTTCTAGATGATTTAAAATCCATGATGACCTGGTCACGTTCAGTAATGTGGACAACCATTAGGGAGTTGATCTTTCAGTGATTTGTTGGTGATTTATGGAGAGTTTTCACCTTGCCTTTGTTCAGTGATTTATTGGTGATTTATGTAAAGTTTTCACTTTGCCTTTGTTCAAATCAAGTGGAATACTTAAGTGGATGTTATTAGCAAGGCATAATACGGTGAAATAGTCTGAGTTAAAAGCAGTTTTGACCTGAATCCCTAAGTGTTCTTCGTATTATTATTATTTTCTAGACTTCGTAGGTCATTCATCCTAACCCTGTTGGTTGAGGCTCTGTTCTCTATTCTTTGTTTTTCTACGTCATTTGCATTAGTTATTATTATTATTATCATTATTATTATTATTATTATTATTATTATTATTATTACTTGCTAAGCTACAACACTGGTTGGAAAAGCAGGTTGCTATAAGCCATGGGGCTCCAAAAGGGAAAATAGCCCAGTGAGGAAAGAAAACATGGAAAAATAAAATATTTTGAGCACAGTAACTACAGTAAAATAAATATTTTCTAATAGAAACTATAAAAGCTTTAACAAAACAAGAAGAAGAGAAATAAGATAAACTAGCGTGCCCGAGTGTACCCACAAGCAAGAGAACTCTAACCCAAGACAGTGAAAGACCATGGTACAGAGGTTATGGCACTACCCAAGACTAGAGGACAATGGTTTAATTTTGGAGTGACCTTCTCCTAGAAGAGTTGCTTACCATAGCTAAGAGTCTCTTCTACCCTTACCAAGAGGAAAGTGCCCACTGAACAATTACAGTGCAGTAGTTAACCCTTTCAGTGAAGAAGAATTGTTTGGTAATCTCAGTGTTAACAGGTGTATGAGGACAGAGGAGAATTTGTAAAGAATAGGCCAGTTTATTCGGTGTATGTATAGGCAAAGGGAAAATAAACCGTAACCAGAAAGTAGGATCCAATGTAGTAGTGTCTAGCCAGTCAAAGGACCCCATAACCCTCTAGCGGTAGTGTTTCATTGTATACACATACTATATATATATATGTATATATATATATATATATATATATATATATATATATATATATATATATATATATATATATATATATATATATATATATATATATACTAACTATACATATGTATATATCTGTATATACATATACATATATAATGTATATATATACTTTATATATACAGTATATATACATAAATACACACTATTATAATATCCCTCATAAAAGCCAAGGCAATTTGATAATGTAATTATCATTTTTCACTTCCCATTATTAGTGAATTAAACCTTTCATTAAGAGCTGCTGATGTTTTCCACAAAATTTACTATAACTTACACCCGTAGTAAACGTGTGTGAACGATCTCACAATTACGATAATGGGACACATCATTAAGTAATTTTTCTAAGTGCTTCTAATAGGTAGTTTCTCTTGTTAAGTTCAGAATGGGCTAAGGACATTTCTTAGCGAGGGTTTAGACAGACAGACAGACAGGCAGATATGGAGTGAGAACTATATCTGATCGTTTTAGGTGGATGTCTAATAATTTTTTGGATGTCTAATATTTTTTTCGAGTCTCAAAATAGATACTAAGAGAGAAGGGTTATGGGAACTTTACGAAAATTTGATTTGTATAGTTATGCTAGACTATTTCATTCGTAATTCTCAGAGAGAGAGAGAGAGAGAGAGAGAGAGAGAGAGAGAGAGAGAGAGAGAGAGAGAGATTTAACATTAAATGTACTTTGAACATTCATGAAATTTCAAATTTTCTTAAATCTCTTGATCCAGCACAGAAGAAAGTTTAAGGCATCAAAAGATATAAAATAATGAATAGTTAAATGTTTATTTTTGTCTCCCTGGTGTATATTATGATTTTTAGATAGATAGAATTAATATATGCATAAGTAATGCCCACACACACACACACACACACAAATATATATATATATATATATATATATATATATATATATATATATATATATATATATATATATATATATATATATATACATATACATATGTATGTATATATATATATATATATATATATATATATATATATATATATATATATATATATATATATATATATGTATATATGTATATATATATATATATATATATATATATATATATATATATATATATTTATTTATTTATATATAGACATATGTGTATATATATTTATATATAAATGTATATTTATGTAAATACATATATATACATTTATACATATATATATATATATATATATATATATATATATATATATATATATATATATATATATATATATATATATTTATATGTGTGTGTGTATGTATATATACATATCTATCTATCTATCTATATATATATATATATATATATATATATATATATATATATATATATATATATATATATATATATATATATATACTACACACGTAATATCCTTTAGAAATTTCATTATAGTAATTCAGAAGTCAGTCTATAATTAATTTCTGATAGACTATAAACACTATAAGAATATTATTCTAAGTTTATTGACGCTTGATGAAGCTTATTTTCTTACATTGAAGATTCTTGTCATGTTTGTAAAGTCTAATTTTTAGAGCAAAATGAAAAGAAGAAGAAGACGCGGTTTGTGTTTACAAACAGCTCGCTGCTCCAGTGTCACTGATTAATTTGTGAGTGTTAGTAATTTCCACATCGACGACATTTTGTGGCCAGACCCTGGAATATGACCATTACCGCCTGGTAAGAGCTATCAGTATCGTTTTGAAGTTGCATCTCGGTTAAATCACGTTATTTACTATTGGAAATCATACATTTTCTGTGCGAAAATCACACCCTGTAATACAATACAAATTTACCCATTTTTGGTCTTCATTGCAGCCAGTCGTCTCTACCCTCCTTTACATCAACAGTCATAGGAGTTTATCCGTCAGTCTCACCCTCCCGTGACCCACGAGTTTCGTCGTTTTCTTCATAAAAGTAAGTCATTCCTCAATAGTCATTATATGTGTTTTGTGACCGGGGTACTTCTAGGCAAGGTTAGGTGGGTTTGTTAGGTTCTGTGCCCTTTTTGTACTTTTTATATATTGTGTAATAGTTATATGGAAAAATTATTTAATATACGAATGTAAATATTTAGCATTTCTACCGATAGTAATGTCATTGTGTTGTTGGTAACTCTGTGTACCATTCGTCATCGTTGGTAGTACGTACTGTGAATCAAAGTAAGTCATTCCTCAATATTCATTATTTGTGTTTTGTGACTGGGGTACTTCTAGGCAAGGTTAGGTGGGTTTGTTAGGTTCTATGCCCTTTTTGTACTTTTTATATATTGTGTAATAGTTATATGGAAAAATTATTTAATATACGAATGTAAATATTTAGCATTTCTACCGATAGTAATGTCATCGTGTTGTTGGTAACTCTGTGTACCATTCGTCATCGTTGGTAGTACGTACTGTGAATCAAAGTAAGTCATTCCTCAATATTCATTATTTGTGTTTTGTGACTGGGGTACTTCTAGGCAAGGTTAGGTGGGTTTGTTAGGTTCTATGCCCTTTTTGTACTTTTTATATATTGTGTAATAGTTATATGGAAAAATTATTTAATATACAAATGTAAATATTTAGCATTTCTACCGATAGTAATGTCATCGTGTTGTTGGTAACTCTGTGTACCATTCGTCATCGTTGGTAGTACGTACTGTGAATCAAAGTAAGTCATTCCTCAATATTCATTATTTGTGTTTTGTGACTGGGGTACTTCTAGGCAAGGTTAGGTGGGTTTGTTAGGTTCTATGCCCTTTTTGTACTTTTTATATATTGTGTAATAGTTATATGGAAAAATTATTTAATATACGAATGTAAATATTTAGCATTTCTACCGATAGTAATGTCATCGTGTTGTTGGTAACTCTGTGTACCATTCGTCATCGTTGGTAGTACGTACTGTGAATCAAAGTAAGTCATTCCTCAATATTCATTATTTGTGTTTTGTGACTGGGGTACTTCTAGGCAAGGTTAGGTGGGTTTGTTAGGTTCTATGCCCTTTTTGTACTTTTTATATATTGTGTAATAGTTATACAGTATGGAAAAATTATTTAATATACGAATGTAAATATTTAGCCTTTCTACCGATAGTAATGTCATCGTGTCGTTGGTAACTCTGTGTACCATTCGTCATCGTTGGTAGTACTGTCAATCATTGGTAACGTTGCTAATGTTATCGTTCTCAGTACATTCGTAAGAGAAGTGACAATGTTAAACTAGTTCTTATATTTAAATATTTTAACTCAACATATATGTCAACAGTGATAATATTTGGTAAATTTGTATTGTATTACAGGGTATGATTTTCGCACAGAAAATATATGATTTTCTATAGTAAATAACGTGATTTAACCGGTTTCCACCTTCATTTCATCCGTAATAACATCGATCAATTCGTCAACTTATAGTTAGTCGGATTGGTTGATCTGTTTGATTCTGGTTGAAATGAAGGTGAAAACCGGTTAAATCACGTTATTTACTATAGGAAATCATATATTTTCTGTGCGAAAATCACACCCTGTAATACAATACAAATTTACTGATAATTCTAATAGTCAGGCCTTTTCCATCATGAGGCTCAATACTACACTATATTCTAGAAGTTTTATTTTAGCTATGATCAGATTGTGAAATGACCTTCCTAATCAGGTTGTTGAATTGGTGGAACTTCAAAAGTTCAAACTTGCATCGAATGTTTTTTATGTTAAACAGGGTGACATAAGTTTATACAATTATGTTTATATCGTTTATATATGATAAATCGACTTTAATGTTGTTACTGATCGTAAAGTATTTTATATTAGTCTCTTTTTTATAGTTTATATATGAAAGATCTATTTTAATGTTGTTACTGTTCTTAAAATGTTTTATTTTAATTGTTCATTGCTTCGCTTGTAGATTATTTATTGACTTATTTCCTTTCCTCCTGGGCTATTTTTCCCAGTGCGAGCTCTTGGGCTTATAGCATCCTACAATTCCAAAAAAGGTTGTAGCGTAACTAATGATAATAATAATGATAATAATAAAGGGATTTTGACGAAGGAAAAATCTATTTCTGGGGAGAGACCTGTGACGCCCGGTGAAAAGAGTCCTTCTTTACACTTTTCTGATATAAATCTTCCAAATATACCAGAGAAAGATAAAAGCATGGAATGCAGAGGTTACTACCCTCGCGCGAGCACCTCGTGGGTGTCATGTATACATCAGGGGCGTGTGAAAACCACTATTCACAGGCTGTCTTCCATTTAAATAATTCCTTCATCAAAGGGAAGGGCCGTAACAAAGGCCCCAGAAACCACACTTGGACCACGCCCTGTCACCCAACACGAGCTCCCTCTAGGTCATCCTTCTGCAAGAACATATGGCATGGCAAGGAAAGGGTGGGTCCGTACAAAAATAACCGGGAAGGGTTTCACCGGGCGTCACAGGTCTCTCCCCAGAAATAGATTTTTCCTTCGTCAAAATCCCTTTTCTGGGTCGACCTGTGACGGCCGGTGAAAATGTACCAGAGAATGCCTTCCAAGCCCAATAAAGTAATAACATAATGAGGAGAATACAAACACCATGTAAGACAATAATATAATATAATAATGTAAGTAAACCTCAAATTACCAACTAGCCAAATGACATAGGGAACGTAAGGCTAAATAAATATGAAGACAAGGAATGAACTGAGTGTCGAAACGCAAAAGGCATCAAACCTTACATGTCTAAGCATATCTAAACATTAGAGGAACGGTAACTACAATAACAGTTAAACCATAGGAATTAAACATGGTAAATATCATAGGGCTAACGAACTACCCAGGAGAGTGGCGACGTGGTGTGAGTGGCGGGTAGGAGGGAGAAGAGAAGAGATGGAAGAAAGGAAGAAGAAGAGATTAATGGGGAGAGATAAGACTCCCCGCTGCCACCTTCGGGTATTTAAGGGCCTGTAAGTTCTTTAGATAGTGGCGTTTGAAAACCATAGGGGATTTCCAACCCATATATTTTTTAAAGTCATCAAAGTCCCTGTTCTGGAAGTAGTTGATGGAGGTATCTACTGACCGTATATCATGAGCCTGGGGAAATGATTCTGGATTAGTATGTTTAATGAAGTAGAGGATTTGTTGTCTGATACCGTGAATGGAAATAGTACCTCCTTGTTCCCTGATAACCAAGGGGCCAGACGAGCGGGTGGCAGTTCTAGCTAAAAAGGCCCTGAGAGTAGTGACTGGACACAGAGAAAGGATCCTGGGGAAGAAGGATAATCTTCTGAGGGGAGCACCTATTTTAAGGATCCTCATTTTTAGCTAGGAAAGCGTGTCTGGAGAAAGGAGTACTTCGGCTGAAGGGAGGAAATCTATGTTTTCCGGGTTTTGTGAGAGAGCTGCTAGTTCTGATATTCCATCACCTGAGGCCAAAGCCTTTAGAAACAAAGTCTTCCTAAGAAGAGTGATATAAGAGCAGGATTCATTGTCCGTGTCCGGCGCAAGTTTGAGGACATCGTTCAGAGACCAAGAGACCTTTTGTGGACGAACCGAAGGTCGAAGCCTAGCACATGCTTTTTTGGAATAGATGAGAAATAGGAATCAGCTAGGTTAATGTTAAACCCAACAAGGAAGATCTTCTTCAAAGCTGACTTGATGGTGGTTAAAGTGCTAGCTGCTAGGCCTTTGTCAAATAGGAACCTCAAGAAAGAGATGGCTAAATTCGGAGACATACGAGTATGGTCTGAACTCTTAGGAAATCTGCTAGTTCTTAACGGCCGAATCATATTGACGAATTGTCGAGTCCCTTTTGTCTGATTCGATGAAGAGAACGTTTTCCGGGTCAATGTTTGCATCTCTACGAGCTGCAAACTTCATGTAGTCTACAAAGTTAGAGTTTTGGCTATCCTTGAGGAATCTGACAATAGTGAATTTGGATTACTTGGGTCAGTTTGGAGAACGGGATCAGGAAGGGACGGAGTTTCAACTCGAGGAGGAGAGGAAACCAACTGTTCTTTGGCGAGTGAGGTGGTACTAAAGCCACTGCCCCCGGAAGGAGCGTAGTTTGTGTAAAACTTTCATTAGAAGATTCACTGAGGGAAATAGGTAAATCTTCTTCCAACGGTTCCAATCCAGGGGTAATGCGTCCATGGCATAAGCCTGAGGGTCCAGGGTTGGGGTCACATAACAAGGAAGTTTGTGATTCATCTGAGTTGCGAATAGATCTACCTGGAGGCCCGGAACCAGCCTGAGTATCCACCGGAATGAAATTATGTCTAGAGACCATTCTGACTCCAGTGGTTTCTTCCTGGATAGTGAGTCCGCTCTCACATTCTGGACTCTAGCTAGATGAGTTGCTGACAGGAACCAGTTCTTTTCTGTCGCCCAGGCAAAGATAGCGACCAGGATATGATTCAGGTTGGGTGACTTGGATCCGCCTCTGTTGACGCAGTGTACTACGTCTGTGCTGTCTGACACTACTCTGATGTGGGTCGACCTCGGAGGAGAGATTCTCTTCAGGGTCAAGAACACTGCCATGGCTTCGAGAACATTGATATGAGACTGTTTCATGGCGGGTGACCAAGAGCCCTGAAACATCTGATGTTCGGAGTAATCCCCCCCCATCCGCTTAGAAACGCGTCTGTATGGAATGTCACTTGTGGAGGTGGGAATTGTAGAGGAACCGATTTGGAGATGTTCTTCGGTTCGGACCATGGGCGTAGTCTCATTTTCAAGACAGAGGGGATCTTCGAGACCTTGTCTCTTAAAGGTACTGTAGCTCTCTTTCTCCAAACTCGATTGATGTCTTTAAGTTTGGCTTTTAATAGGAGATCTTTTACTGAAGCGAATTGGAGAAGGCCGAGGATTCTTTCTAAGGCTCTTCTGGACACCTGTTTGTGTTTGAGAAAATTCTTGATCTTGGGAGCTATTTCTCTTACCTTTTTGGAAGGGAGAGACAACTTGTGCTTCGAAAGGTCCCACTGAATGCCTAACCATTCTAAGTTGCCTGATGGTTGCAGGCGGGACTTTTGGAGATTGACCCGAAATCCCAGGTTGTCGAGAAATCGAAGTACTTCCTTCGTAGCTCTGTTGCCTTCCATGGCCGACCGGGCCCAAATGAGCCAACCATCCAGATAAGCAATGATCTTTATCCCTTGGTTCCTGAGTTGTTCTAACTCTGTCTCTCCCAGTTTCGTGAATATCCTGGGATCAATGTTGAGGCCGAAGGGCATGACTTTGAACGCAAAGGCTTTCCTGCCTAGGCGGAAACCCAGATAAGGAGAGAATTTTCAAGCTATTGGCACATGATAATAGGCGTCAGTAAGGTCGATAGAGGTGGTGACGGCCCCACGGGGAAGTAAGGTCCATACCTGAGAGATAGTCAACATCCGGAACTTGTCGCAGAGAATGTAAGAGTTTAGCTTTGACAAGTCCAGGTCCACTCTCAATGCCGATGAGCCTTTCTTCGGAATTGTGAACAGGCGGCCTTGGAACTTCAGTGATCGAACCCGTTTGATTGCTTTCTTCTTGAGTAACTCTTTGGTGTACTCTTTCAGGATGGAATAGAACAGTTACAAGGGGGAAAAAGCTGTGGCAGTGGGATGGGTTACTAGAGTTAGTATTAAGATAGACAGATATCATACTAGTCCTCATGTAGGTTAGTAGAGGCTCCAGGTGAGAAAGATAAAAGACTTTGTAGTTGGTTGGTGGTTAGTACATTCTTCGGAACCTTTGTAGTTAGTTGGGACATTTTGGGGAGCCTTTGTAGTTGTTTGGGACATTCTTTGGAGCCTATGCAGCTGACTGGGATATTCTGGGGAGCCTTTGTTGTTGGTTGAGACATTCTTTGGAGCCTTTGCAGCTGACTGGGACATTCTGTGGAGCCTTTGTTGTTGGTTGAGACATTCTGTGGAGCCTTTGCAGCTGATTGGGTCATTCTGAGGAGCCTTTGTAGTTGGGTGGGCCATTCTGGGGAACCTTTGCAGTTGATTGGGACATTCTGGGGAGCCTTTGTTGTTGGTTGAGACATTCTGGGGAGCTTTTGTGGTTGGTTGAGACATTCTGGGGAGCTTTTGTGGTTGGTTGAAACATTCTGGGGAGGCATTGTATTTGGTTGAGAAATAGTCTTTGTAGTTAGTTGAAGCATTCTGGGGAGCCTTTGCAGTCAGTTGGGACATTCTGGGGGGCCTTTGTAGTTGGTTGCGACATTTTGGGGAGCCTTTGCAGGTGATTGGGACATTCTGTGGAGCCTTTGCAGGTGATTGGGACATTCTGTGGAGCCTTTGCAGTTGATTGACACATTCTGGGGAGCCATTGTAGTTGATTGGGACAGACTAGGTGTAAAATTTTAGAAGTTATGACTGAAAAGTAAAATTTTAAGAGGGATACAAAAACAAGAACACCACCTAACTCAGGGTTCCTCACCTAACCTAACCTTGGAGCCGTATCCTTACCTACTTACATACAGGGGTCTATGATCCTCATGCGACTCCGCCCCTTGAAACGGATGTATCCTGAACTTACCCTAATACCAAGTCTCAACTGCAAACAAGTACTACGATTTTCCTAACACGTTTTTTTTTCTAAGCCAATAAATATCTACTAGTTTTGAGTGATGGAATGAATAAAATTGTATCTGACATAAATGCACGATCTGCGAGTCCTTTGACAGTGACGACTTAACAGTAAATGAGCAATACGTGATATGAACTGTTGAATACTCTGAACGAACAAGATTAAATGACAGTGGAGGTCCTGTAGAGAGAAGGGTTCTCCTTCTATATGGGACCGGAAAAACAGCGTTCAAAGTTGTATTCTAATTTTGCTCTGGTAAATAATGAGATTTATTCACATAATTCAAGAGGCTAGTGATACCTTTAGCCAAATGTGTTATAGTTGGGTATAATAATTTTCTGATTCAAAACAAACTTATTTGAAGCACTCTCTCTCTCTCTCTCTCTCTCTCTCTCTCTCTCTCTCTCTCTCTCTCTCTCTGTCTCTCTCTCTGTCTCTCTCTCTCTCTCTCTCTCTCTCTCTCTCTCTCTCTCTCTCTCTCTCTCTCTCTCTCTCTCTCTCTCTTAAATAACGGATTTTGACCGAAGCAAAAAATCTATTTTTGGGTGAGATACCCATGTCGTCCTGATGGAAGTTCCTATAGGGTAGCTTACTTGGGTATATTTGACTACGGTGATATTCCCAGAGAATTTACCTTAAGGTACCCAGAATTCTAACTCCTGGAGCAAATATCCCATATTAAATGAACCAGGGATATCGCGAAATATCAGAGGACGTATTCTTGACACGCCACATAGAAATCTGCACCCCGAACAGAATTAACACTTCGAAGGGGTCAAGTGGCAAGAAAACGAAAAACGAGAAAGAAAGGAGAGCCGCTCGCAAGGTACCTCTCCTATCTCGCTTCGTATGCGTGCATAGCGCCGCCGACAGCGCCATCTGTATTCCTTGTAGCGATACACGAGGTGCTACAGATACTGTATATAGGGAGGGGTCCTATAGCCCTTTTTAGAGAAAAGGAAGGCGGGTCCATCAGGACGACATGGCTATCTCACCCAAAAATAGATTTTTCGATTCGCTCAAAATCCGTTTTTTGGGCTCAAGCCATGTCGTCCTGATGGAAATATACCAGAGCATTACTGTATCTGTGGATTCTCAGAACGTGCCGTACTCTCAAGAAGGTATTCCCCAGTCAGACTAGACCTAGAGACCTAAGATGTTACCGTCATACATCTTTTCATCTAACCATAGACTATGTTAGTGCTTCCTGCCCCCTACAGGGAAGAGTCGTACTTGACTCTGGAAAAGTCTCGAAGAGTACATATACCTACGTATGAATAACAGACAAGTCAATATAGTGGTCTCACTCTATATTATGTAAAGCAAAGTTTGTAAAAGAACTGCTGTGTCGATATGAAATACCGACACGCTCCCCGTTCGATTACTGGATTAGACAAAGTTTTATATAAGGGTTGGAAAAAAACTTGTACATCCGCTACCATCCCCTTAGGGCATGAAGTCCTCCCACTAGGGGAAAGCATAAACCAATGAAAGATGCTTGCAGAAAGGAACAATCTATTAGAATTATTCATGTTAAAGTGTACATAGTTTACGTAATGCTAAACCATTTTCTAGTAAATGAACTAGTTTATTGACAATCAATGAAAAATAAAACAGGTTAAACAACAATTATACATATATAAGAGGAGGATAACCAACAAATAAGCATAAGGATCATATTAAACAGAAAATTGTTTATTTGAAAGAAAAAACATTAGTGCCACTTTAAAATACAGTACCGAGGTATTAAAATCATAAAAAGTCTGTATTACTATTCAGTCACACTGGCATTGAAAACGCTTGGCACACGTGTCTGCACTTATGCTAGGTTCACCTTGATTATGGAACAGTCAATGCGGGCATCATTGTGCCCTAACACTTAGTCTGTAGAACAGTCCATGCCTACACACCCACCCTAGAATTAATCGTCCCAATTAATTCACTGTTCCTTGCAGAGTTAAATAGCAGGTTTAACGACACTACCCACTGCTACCACAGACCTCTTTTAGTTGCTCCACTTGCTTCGCATAGTGTCGAAAGAAAACTCTGGAAGACTTCCAGCCAGTGTATGAGCGAAGATGTTCGAAATCCATATTATTAAAGAAATTTAAGGATGAGGCAACTTTCCTCAGATCGTGACCTGCGGGTGTAATATCTGGATCCGCTCTGCGAATAAAATAGGTGATTTTCGCCCTTAGTTGTTTCAGAGATAAATTTAAGCCTGATGTTTCTCCCCTGAACAGTTGACCTCCCCTAAAGTCTGAAGTTCTACGAAGATAGACCTTTAGACATTCCACTTGACATAGAGATGCATCTTCTTTCAGAGGACAGATTTTCCAGGGACCCCACCTGTTGGTAGGTAGCTCGTTCTTGGCGAGAAACATTGGATCTGGAAAAAGGTTCAGTTCTCCCCCATCTAAGAACTGAACACGACCTTCCTCTCGCGAGAGGGCTACTATTTCACTAACCCTAGCCCCCGACGCGAGTGCAAACAGAAAAATAACTTTTTGTGTCAAATCCTTCAAAGCACACTCCTCATTGTTCATCAGTGAAGCAAAATGAAGAACTTTATCCAGAGACCATGAAATGGGCTTCGGAGGTGCTGATGGTCTGAGCCTAGCACAGGCCTTCGAAATTTTGTTAAAAATGTCGTTAGAGAGGTCGACCTGGAAGGCATATAAAATGGGTCTTGTCAAGGCAGATTTACACGTTGATATTGTATTGGCTGCTAAGCCTTGACCATGGAGGTGGATGAAGAAAGATAAGCAGAAGTCCGCCGAGATCTTTTGTGGTTTCTTCGCCTTGACAAAGGACACCCATTTCCTCCATGATGACTCATATTGTCTTCTGGTGGATTTGCACTTATATTCCTCTAAAAAGTCTATACTGTCTTTTGAGATCCCGAAATGCTTCCTCACCGCCAGGGAGAGAAAATGATGAGCTGCAGGTTCCGGGTTTTCAGTGATGAAGCACAGACAGTCGACTTCTGAACTCGCTGGGTCAAAACTGGATCCGGTAGCGGCAGACACTTCAGCCGTAGTTCTAATGCCAGAGGGAACCATACGCTGTTCGGCCACTTGTGAGCCACTATTGCCGCTACTCCCTTGAAAGATCTCAGTTTGTCGAGGACCCTCAATAGAAGGTTGTGAGGAGGGAACAGGTAAATCCTGGACCATCTGTTCCAGTTGAGGGACATCACGTCCACTGCTTCCGCTAGGGGATCCTCGCACGGGGACACGTAGAGAGGTAACTTCTTCTTGTCTTTCGTTGCAAAGAGGTCTGTCTGCAGTTCCGGGACTTGACTCAAGATGAAGGAGAACAATCCTGCGTCTAGGGACCATTCTGAGTCTATCGGTGTGAACCTGGATAGAGCGTCCGCTGTCACGTTGCGGACTACTTAGAGGTGAACTGCTGACAGGTACCATTTCTTCTTTTCCGCTAGCCGGAAGATGGCCAACATCACTTGGTTGAGTGAAGGTGACCTTGATCCTTGTCGATTCAGGTATCTCACTATCACCTCGCTGTCTAGTACCAACCTTATGTGGATCGAGCGGCGAGGGGAGACTTTCTTCAACGTAAGGAGAACTGCCATGGCTTCCAGAAAGTCTATGTGAAATCCCTGGAATAGATTGGACCAGGTTCCTTGGGCCTTCTTCCGGTGAGAATGACCTCCCCATCCCTCCTTCGAGGCATCTGTATGAATAGTCATAGAGGGAGGAGGTGGCGGGAGAAGCACCGACTTCTTCAGTTGCTTGATTGGGACCATGGCCTGAGAAGCGTACGTAGACGAGGCGGTACTGGCCTTATCAGATCTCTTCGTGCATTTGATGCATAATTCCTCCAAACTCCAGTTGCATCTTTTAGCTGTGCTCTTAGCACTGGGTCTGTTACTGAGACAAACTGGAGAGAACCCAGCACTCTCTCCTGTTTGCGTCTTGATATCCTTTCGGATTCCAGACGTCTCTTGACAGAACCTGCTATTTCCTTCCTCTTCTTCGCAGGGATGGAGAGTTGGTGTGACACTAGGTCCCAGTGGATTCCCAGCCACTGGAACTTTTGAGATGGAGAAAGCCGAGACTTTTTTTCTGTTGATCTTGAAGCCTAGATGTTCTAGGAACTGGATCACCTGTAGGGAAGCTTGCAAACACTCTGTCTTGGATGCTGCCCACACCAGCCAGTCGTCCAGGTAGGCTACTACTTGGACTCCTTTTAGGCGTAATTGTTTGAGAGATGCGCTTGCAAGCTTCATGAAGATCCTTGGGGCTATATTTAGCCCGAATGGCATGGCTCTGAAGGCGTAGAGTCTTCGATGTAGCTTGAATCCCAGGTAGGGAGAGAGTCGACGACTGATTGGAATGTGCCAATAGGCTTCTGACAAGTCTATGGAGACGGTAAATGCCCGCTTGGGCAGTAAGGTCCTTATGTGTCGCAGTGTTAGCATCTTGAACTTGCTGTTCACTATGAACTTGTTGAGTGGCAACAAGTCCAGAATGACTCAGAGTTTTTCTGAGTCCTTCTTGGGAACACAAAACAGCCTCCCTTGGAATTTGATGGACTTAACCCTTCGGATTACTCTTTTCTCCAAGAGTTCTCGAATGTACTCTTCCAGAACGGGGGTGGAGTGTTGGAAGAATCGTGGGGCACGGAGGTGAAGTGCTGTTCCAGCTCCAACCCAGTCCATTCTTGAGTAGGCTGTGGGCCCAGGGATCGAAGGTCCAACGATCCTGAAAAAGATGAAGTCTCCCTCCTACCGGTAGCATTTCACTTTGGTTGCTGTTGTCCTGAGGCCTTGCCTCCTTGACCGCGACCTCCCTGAAATCCCCTTCCCCTTGAGTGGCGTCTAGGCGAACCTCTGGCTGATCCTCTAACTCTTGCTCAAAAGGTAGTAGATTGCCCTTCAAACGCTGGGTTAAATGCTGGAGACTGTGTAGTCACGGCTTGGGGTACCCATTGGTACGTGGCCGGGGTTTGTGCCACCATCTGGGGCACTGCGGTCAAAGGAAGTTGTTGCTGCTGCTGTCTGAATGGCTTGGCTGGCCGAGAGGGTAGCCTAGGCTTCTTAGTCTTCCTCTTTGGTTGGGGACCCTCATCTGGGGAAGACTTTCTCTTAAGAGATAGGCCCCACTTCTGGAGAAGGTTTCTATTCTCCGTGGCGGCCTTATCCACTACCTCCTTGACCACTTTACTAGGGATGAGGTCTTTGCCCCAAATGCAGGAGGAGATTGGTTTCCTTGGCTCGTGCCTCACCGCAGCCGAGGCGAAGCTGTAAAGATCCTTCGTCACTGTGGCCAGATGTGTCTTGGTGACTACCATAAACATTTCCTGGGCCTTGGGATCACTTGCCATTGTCTCCAAAGTCGTTTGCAGAGACATTGGGGCAGCAAGTCTTTCTTTAGTCTCAAGCTCCCTACGCAAAAGAAAGTCAGACAGCTTCGGGAGGTTTTCACCGAACTGATGCCCGGCAATATCGGCCTCCAACTTCCTGACTGAGAAGATAAGATGGACGTCCTTCCAGTCTTTCTGGTCCATGGGTAAGGTCAAGGAAAGGGGTTTACACTCCTCCAAGGAGGGGCATGGCTTACCCGCCTCAACCGCTTTTAACACAGCCGTAAACCCTTTCTGCATAAAGGGAAAGGCTCTAGAAGGAGAAGACACAAAGGAAGGGTGCTTCTTACTCAAAGCGGGTACCTTTGAGTTTGTGAAGCCCCTCTCTTTCATTGAGCTTGACAGCAAGGCTTGAGCCTTCGCATGGTCAAAAACTATGACCTCCTTCGGCTCCGTTTCTTCTTTTGAGGCTGGTTCCTTCCTTAGGCGGACATAGCAGTCTGGATACGACTCCTTACTGGGCCAGAATTCCACCTCCTCGAGGGGGACTGAGCCCAATTTCTCCGAGATGACGATCTATCCCGTCGTCCTAGGCATGTGCTCGGCATACCTCCAATGGTTGGCATCCGAGCATAAGGGAAGGTCCTTCACGCTGAGCTTCTTCTGGGGCCCACGTGATGCTGCAAGTCTTCGCATCTCCAACTTCATTGCAGCAGCCTTCTCATTATTTTCCTTCTGCATCTGTTGGATCATCCCAACGATGGAAGAAAGGGTCTTTCCCAGATCCTCTGGGAGAGCAGACGATGTAGAGGGAACAGGTTCAGGGGCCTGAACCGGGGTAGCCGACTCCTCGTCGAATTCCTCCTCTTCATTGTCTGGAGCCTGGGTCAGCTCCTCTTCCTGGTCTTCTGCCAGAAGGTCTTTTACAGTATACTCGGACACCTCCGACGTCCTATCGTCCAGTTGGATGTCTTGCAGGGCGTCCGCGACTTCAGCATCCACCGGGATCTGAACCAACAGCATCTCCGCTTGAGGCTGGGGAATCACTGCATCAGCTGATGCCTTGGGGAAAAGGTAAGCCCTCATCTTCTTACTTGGAAGATAGGGGCCAAAAGTGTTCTTCTGGAAGCCCCTTACCCAGATTCGAAGCTTCTCCCTTGCTGCGTCCCTTGACTCCGCCATCTTAGGGGTGTCAAATGCCTCGGTAATCAGGTTTGTGCAAATGATACATACCTGCGAGTCCCAATACCGGAGATCACCTTTGGAGACTGCGCATGCTGCGTGCCTCCTACTCAAGTCATGTCCGCAGAAGTTCTTGCTGCGGACGTTGAAGAATACACTCCCACACTTCTGATGGTCCTCCTGTAAAGAGAAGAAAATTCCAGGAGTATCAAGTGAACCACATATCGCTGGATAACTAATGTTAATTATACATAGCTTAAAGTAACTAAGCTAGAAAGGAAAGAAGGAAAGACACACACTTGTATTTCCTGCCCAGTCAATTGCTGTAACCTTCCAGATAATAAAATTTTATGGTTATTCTATACTAGAATAACCCATAAGGAATTTCCAGAGGAAAAAAGGTGTAGCTCACACCAAAATGAGTAATTTTAAAATACTGGATAGTAGAAAAGAAAGAACTCACTTTCTTTATTTGTATGGTTTCACCAAAGGGCTGTACAAGACAACACAAGAGTGTTATAAAAACTTAGTGTTGTAATATATTCTATACTATAGTTTTCACCATGCAGTATATCCTATGCTGAAAATTACTGGCTACAGTATATAAAATAATGTGCCGGCCGGCACGCACCTTAAATTAGTTCCAAAGTATACTACTTATAGACTATTAGGTGGAAGAACGCTGGCTCGAATATGTGTGCTGGCCGGCAATTAAAAAATGATGGCACCAGTCTGCCGGCCGCTAATCGTATCGGCCGGCAGAACTTTGGAGTGCTTCTATTGCCGGCCGGCAGGGTATACCACCACTGCCGGCCGGCAGCAAAAGGAACCAGAGAATTTCCAACTGCCCGCGGCTAGGGTACAAACACTTAGAAGAGAAACAGGGTGGATGCCGGGATAAGAGACGGCACTGCCTCATAGCCCGGCAACCAGAAAGAGTGCACATAAGGAAGGGGAGAATATAAATTCAGGCTTCCGTTGTCCAATGCCGTCTGGCTCTACAGACATACATGAATGAGAGACCAAGGGAGGTCTGGGGAACACTCTAAAGAAAAAGGCCTTTGCCAGCCGGCACGCACTGCCAGCTGGCAAGGGACTGAGTCAACTCCACATCCTAACCTATGCTAGGTACAGATGTAGAATGACGGACAGAGATGTAATGGCTAGGCCATCACTAAGGAAAGAGGGGGAAGGGGGGAAGAGGGTCCTTCAAAGCTTGTTTTAGTAAAGAATCACCCCGCAGCCAAGAAAGCTCATCTTAGCCTAGGGGGAATCCTAGGAGGGAGGCCGACAATACTTGCCATCTCCCTTGTAACCAAAGCAAGGTTGGTGTTGTTATTCACCGGAAAGAAGGATCTCATCCTCCACACCAAGTACAACAGACACTGGACTAGTCTGCTAGATCACAAAAAGAAGGAATCATCTCGTACAGAAACCTTCAAAAGTGGTCTAAGGAGGCTAAGCCTCCTGTACCTGCTCTCATCCTAGCAAAGAAATCTCATTCTCTATGCTAGAAGGAAACAGACCCAGACTAAAAAACTCTGATGTCCTGCCCCTTCCTGACGCCAGACTTACTGGAAACAGGAAAGAACAGAAACACCCTAATATAGTTATATCTAAATGTTCATTCAGATAAACCATTAGGGTTAAGCCCAAGGCTTAAATAGAGGGAAAAGGGATTGCACATATTCTCCGAGGAGAAGAGAGCAACCGGGGAGTGTGAGAAAGTATACTAGGGCCCCATAGGCAACTAGCCTAGGCGCCAAGAGAATCGATTACCTAAATCACTGAAACTCACTCATATATTATCTTGGAAGAAATATCAACAATATCTTATATGTATAAAAGTGCCTAAAGCTTCAATAAAATTTTTTAAAACACTCGGAAATCTGAATATCATGCATGAAAGTACTAGGGCCAAACGTCTAGGCTACAAACCCTAGCGTAGGCCAGGATCGGTAAATCATTCACCGAAACAAAAATACTAAAAGCATCATATAAAGAATTCCTATGTAGAGCCAAATAGCTAAAATTATTGAAGCATAACGGCCGGGAACGTCGCTCTGGCTAACTAAATGACTCATGCATGGCGAGCGACAGCGTCCAGGATGCCTCCGGTAGGCAACAGCTCTTGTAACAAAAATATCGCTATATCTTAAAATCACCAAGAGCTTACATTTATACATAAAAGAGATAATACTCAACTTATCAGAGGCAGAAGAGGTTGGAGAAAGTATCATAATGTTGAAAATAATCAAAGAATTACGAGATAACACAGGGAAAACACCGAGTTGTTGAGCTACGCAAAAAGGAATACAGATGGCGCTGTCGGCGGCGCTATGCACGCATACGAAGCGAGATAGGAGAGGTACCTTGCAGGCGGCTCTCCTTTCTTTCTCGTTTTTCGTTTTCTTGCCACTTGACCCCTTCGAAGTGTTAATTCTGATCGGGGTGCAGATTGCTATGTGGCGTGTCAAGAATACGTCCACCCTATAGGAACTTCCATCAGAACGACATGGCTTGAGCCCAAATATATATATATATACTAATATTTTTTATATATATATATATATGTATGTGTGTATACAGTATATAGGTGTATATATGTATATATACACACACACATATATATATATGAATATAAATATACATATATATGCATATATATACCTATACATACATACATATGTACACATATGTAAATATATAGTGTACTCATGATATATATATTTATAAATATATATATATATATATATATATATATATATATATATATATATATATATATATATATATATATATATATATATATATATATACACATACATACATACATACATATGTACACACATGTAAATATATAGTGTGCTCATGATATATATATATATATATATATATATATATATATATATATATATATATATATATATATATATATATATATACATATATATGTATGTATTTATATCTATTTATCTATATATATATATATATATATATATATATATATATATATATATATATACATATATATATATATATATATATATATATATATATATATATATATATATATATATATATTGTCTCCAGTCCACTTCTGGACAAAGGCAAAGTCCTTATTCATGCTGAGGTTTGGCCATATAATCACCACGCTGGCCACTGTTGATTGGCGATGGTGGAAGACTTTAGTCTGATCGCTCACAGCAAACCAAGCTAGTATGGATGTCCCTGGTTAGTACATATTTGCCGATCATAGCGATACGCAAACCCTTCCACCACGTTAAGGTATCCTCATTTCACTCTTTAGAAATACATTTAGAAATACATTTAGAAATAAATTGATTTTTCTTATGATATCTGTTTCATCAAGGCTATAAATAACTTTCTATCTTCAGACTTGTTCTACATGAGCTGTTTTATGTTCACTTGTTCTGCTTGAACTGTTTTGTGTTCTCTTGTTCTGCTTGAGTGCTTTGTGTTATCTTGTTCTGCTTGAACTGTTTTGTGATCTCTTGTTCTGCTTGAACTGTTTTGTGATCTCTTGTTCCGCTTTAATATTTTATGTTCTCCTCTTCTGCTTGAGGGCTTTGTGTTCTCTTGTTCTGGTTGAACTATTTTGTGTTCTCCTCTTCTGCTTTAGTGCTTTATGTTCTCTTGTTCTGCTTGAACTGATTTGTTAACTCTTTATCTGCTTGAACTGTTTAGTGCTCTCTTGTTCTACTTGAGTGCTTTGTGTTCTCTTCTTCTGTTTGAACAGTTTTGTGTTCTCTTCTTCTGTTTGAACTTTTTTTGCTTTCTTCTGCTTCAACTGTTTTGTGTTCTCTTCTTCTGCTTGGGGTGTTTTGTGTTCTCTTCTTCTGTTTGAACTTTTTTTGCTTTCTTCTGCTTCAACTGTTTTGTGTTCTCTTCTTCTGCTTGAGGTGTTTTGTGTTCTCTTCTTCTGCTTGAACTGTTTTGTGTTCTCTTCTGCTTGAACTGTTTCGTGTTCTCTTCTTCTGCTTGAAGTGTTTTGTGTTCTCTTCTTCTGCTTGAACTGTTTTGTGTTCTCTTCTGCTTGAACTGTTTCGTGTTCTCTTCTTCTGCTTGAAGTGTTTTGTGTTCTCTTCTACTGCTTGAACTGTTTCGTGTTCTCTTCTTCTGCTTGAGGTGTTTTGTGTTCTCTTCTTCTGCTTGAACTGTTTTGTGTTCTCTTCTGCTTGAACTGTTTCGTGTTCTCTTCTTCTGCTTGAAGTGTTTTGTGTTCTCTTCTTCTGCTTGAACTGTTTTGCGTTCTCTTCTACTGTTTGAACAATTTTATGTTCTCTTCTTCTGCTTGAGGTGTTTTGTGTTCTCCTCTTCTGCTTGAACTGTTTTGTGTTCTCTTCTTCTGCTTAAGGTGTTTTGTGTTCTTCAATGAGGATTATGAACGGATGCAAATATACAATTTACTGTAATTTGGTTCAGGAACTTTCATTTCAAGGTTTAAAGGCCGCTCATGAATTCAGAGGCAAGGGACAACGACATTCAGGCAGGACAATGCCCTAGACACTGACCATATATACGTATGATCAGGGCCCAATGCCCCTATCCACCCAAGCTAGGACCAAGGAGGGCTAGGCAATGGCTGCTGATGAATCAGAAGATTGACCTATAGGCTCTCCCAAACCCCCCCCCCCCCCCACCCATCCTTAGCTCACAAGGATAGTTAGGTTGCAGCTCTTCCAGGAGGACACTCCAAACTCAAACCATTGTTTTTTAGTCTTGGGTAGTGCCATAGCCTCTATACCATAGTCTTCCACTGTCTTGGGTTAGAGCTCTCTTGCTTGAGGGTACACTCGGCCCCCACTATTCTATCTTATTTCTCTTCTTCTTGTTTTGTAAAAATTTTCATAGTTTAAATTGAAAATATTTATTTTAATGTTGCTGTTCTAAAAATTTCTTATTTTTCCTTGTTTCCTTTCCTCACTTGGCTATTTTTCCTTGTTAGAGCCCTTGGGCATAGAGCATCTTGCTTTTCCAACTAGGGTTGTAGCTTAGCAAGTAATGATAATTATAATAATGATAGATGCTGTATTGGACATATTGGACAGCTATTGTCAAGATAACTTGAAAATATGCCATTATTCTAATCAATATTCTAGGGGGTAAATAAAAACAGTACTCTTGTTATTGCTTTTATTATTATCACGAATTAAAGAAAATTCATTCGTTACGAATCTAATTGATCAATTACATGCAAAGCTGAAAAATATAATACCAGTTATAATTCCAGTTACTTCTCTCCATTTTCTTTAGCTATGTTCCTCATTGCTACCTCATTTTCTCCATTATTATTACTGATATTTTTCTATAGCTTATATATGAAATATCTGTTTTAATGTTGTTAATGTTTTTTTCTTTTAGAATATCTTATACTAATTGTCCATTACTTCTATCTTAGTTTATTCATTTCCTTATTTCCTTCCCTCACCGGGCTATTTCTCCTTGTTGGAGCCCTTGGGCTTATAGCATTGTGCTTTTCCAACTAGGGTTGTAGCTTAGCTACTAATAATAATAATGATGATAATAATAATAATAATGATAATATTGATTATAATAATAATAATAATAATAATAATGACATGATAATAATAATAATAATAATAATAATAATAATAATAATATTGATTATAATAATAATAATAATGATAATAATAATGATAATATTGATTATAATAATAATAATAATGACATGATAATAATAATAATAATAATAATAATAATAATAATAATAATAATAATAATAATAGTTAGTTAAACTTATTGTTCTCATTTAGCAATATATCCTCTTCCACTTGAATATTTACTCGAAAGTCACTATTAAGACTATCCCACTTGACGATAATAAAGGAAGTGGAATGACCACAGTACAATTAGCCTTAAGCATTAAGCAAATTTAATTAGCACAGTTACAAAAACAGTGCAATATATCCTAAATAATATCTACGTACAGGGTGGTGCAAAAGTAGGTGGACAGGAAATTATTACATTTATCATGAGATTACATATGCATACAATTATATTTACTAACACAATTAATGCATTGCCAATTGATTCTATTGCGAAGAATGATACAAAAGCACTACATATGCATACAATTATATTTACTAACACAATTAATGCATTGACAACTGAATTCTATTGTGAACAATGTTACAAAAGCACTCAGATATTATTGAGAACAAAAAAACACTTATAATAATATAATCAATATATAAACCTATGCCACATACTGTCCGCCTACTTTTGGATCACCCTGTATATATATATATATATATATATATATATATATATATATATATATATATATATATATATATATATATATATGATAATAATAATAATGATGATATCTCGCATATAATTTTCTCTCTACTTCATTTCTGTTTAACAAAATCTCCAAAGAATACAGAATGCCCGTTTTCTGTAAACATAGAAATCAGGTTCATACAGAATACTCGTTTTCTGTAAAGAGAGGAATCAGGTTCAAACCAGACTAGTCTTACTTTGACTTTCTAATCAATACTTCCCGACTTCCATGAACTATTACTCTCATTGTGATATTCAGATCCTTAAAAAGGGGCAATTAGAACATACTTTTGTTAGTAATTATTTTCATATTTTACACTTATAGCACAAAGTAAGATCACATTGCAAGTATTTATCAAATTATTTAATCTGTTCATCAAATTATTA
Organism: Palaemon carinicauda; assembly: GCF_036898095.1. Classification (NCBI taxonomy): domain Eukaryota; kingdom Metazoa; phylum Arthropoda; class Malacostraca; order Decapoda; family Palaemonidae; genus Palaemon; species Palaemon carinicauda. The sequence continues at coordinate 285,731,374 of NC_090725.1, forward strand.
TTTAATTTGTGTCTCCCTCAGCGAGTTTAAGAGGAACCTTAAGCTGATCATCAGTTGATAAGCTCATCTTCCTGACATACTTATAAGCATCTCGCATAAATATTGCATATAAAATAACATCAACAACCACGTTCAAAGCGGGCAGACTCAGTGTTGTCAGAGCCACATACGCTAACGAAGCAATCGAGTCCTGGTCGCTGACCATATCCAAAAGAAGGTATGGTACACAGTATGTCATTTGGAGGATCGTGAAGGCAATTGTGATGGCGAAAGACAGCTGCAGTGAACGCTTTTGCATCGTCAGGGAGCCAGTAGCAGTATCTGGGATGGTTAGTGAAAATTCCTTCTTCTTGGTCACGACGGTCAGAATTAGAAAGATCCAGCTGACAGTGACAGATACGATAGAATACATAACGTAAGATAGGACCCTAAGATAATGACTCTGCCAAGTGCTACTCATGTATAACGAAGAAATGCAAAAAAGTGGCGAGGTCTCTGATTGCACAAATATGGCTGTGGCTATCACAAGGGACACAGACCAGGAAACGAAGTTTATGCCTTTGAAAACAGCAGACCTCAATTTGACATTGGGAGCTAAGACGCACTCTTCAATGTAGGCGTTGACACACATACCAACTTGGTTGGCCGAGCTCATGAAACGTGCGTAAAACGCCAGAGAGTTTCTGAACTTGCACATAACATCACCAAAGAGCCACGAATTGTAGAAGAATGTTAAAGCATCTAGAGGCACCGTTAGCAATAGAAGGATCTCAGCGACCGCTCGACACACAATGTACCTGCTGAAAACATCATTGCGGGCAGCGCGTACCAGGAGGCTGATGGCGCAGAAACTGCCAAG
>NC_090725.1:285739732-285762232 GCF_036898095.1 Palaemon carinicauda
ATCTATTCTGAAGAAGTGTTTTAATTCTTTCATTCTACCTTGTTTTGAGTATTGTTCTCCTGTTTGGTCTTCAGCTGCTGATTCTCATCTTAATTTGTTGGACAGAAACTTACGGTCTATTAAATTTCTTATTCCTGATCTAGATATTAATCTCTGGCACCGTCGTTCAATTAGTTCATTATGCATGTTTCATAAGATTTTTCATAACTCTGACCATCCTTTACATTCAGATCTCCCTGGACAATTCTATCCTGTTCGTAATACTAGGCAGGCAGTTAATTCTAATAGCCAGGCCTTCTCCATCACGAGGCTCAATACTACGCAGTACTCTAGAAGTTTTATTCCAGCTGTTACCAAGTTGTGGAATGATCTTCCTAATCGGGTGGTTGAATCAGTAGAACTTCAAAAGTTCAAAGTTGGAGCAAATGCTTTTTTGTTGACCAGGCGGACATGAGTCTTTTTATAGTTTATTTATGACATATTTGTTTTTGATGCTGTTAATAGTTTATTTATGACATGTCTGTTTTGACGTTGTTACTGTTTTTAGAATGATTTATTGTTAATTTGTTCTCTTCATTTATTTATTTCCTTATTTCCTTTCCTCACTGAGCTATTTTTCCCTGTTGGAGCCCCTGGGCTTATAGCATCTTGCTTTTCCAACTAGGGTTGTAGCTTGGATAGTAATAATAATAATAATATACCATGTCACCTCCCCCAATTATGGGGGGTAGCCAACATAAAAAATGGGGACTTTTCTTTTCTCGTCGTTCCTCCCTGCCTGACGAGGGGCTTAGCCGAGTTTGGCTGATACTGTAAGGATGCTACAGTCCACCTTACCTCATTTTCCACCCAAATAAAGCTTCATATGTTAACTCCTACTGCCACTTGTTTAGCGGCAGAGATAGCAGCAGGGCCTATTGGAACATCGTCACAGTCATTCGACAATCATTTCTTTTTCTAGCACGCTCTATTGCCTCTCTCACATCTATCCTCTTATCACCCAGAGCTTTCTTCACTCCATCAATCCACCCAACCCTTAGCCTTCCTCTTGTGCTTATCCCATCAACTCTTGCATTCATCACCATCCACAGCAGACAACCATTTTACATCCTCTCTACATGGCCAAACCACCTCATCAAATTCATCTCCACTATAGCTGCTCATTCATTTCTCACATCTGTTTTTACCCTCACTATTTCGTTCCTAACCCTATCCAATCGAGATACAACAGCATTACTCTTCAGACAGTTCATCTCGAACATATTTAATTTCTTTCTCTTCTTCACTTTCATTCCCCACAACTTTCTCATACACTCATTCTTAATGGTCTATTCTTCACCACTCCCTTCAATGCCCCAACATTTTACATCCTTCATTCACTCTCTGACATACATCTGCTTCCACACCATCATTTGCAGCAATAACAGAACCCAAGTACTTAAACTGATCTACTTTCTCAAGTAACTCTCCATTCAACAGGACAGTCAATCTAGCACCACCCTCACTTCTAGTGCATCTCATAACCTTACTCTTACCCACATTACCTCGCAACTTCCTTCTTTCACACTCTCTTCCAAACTCTATCACTAATCGACACAGGTTCTATTCCGAGTCTGTAACCAATACAGTATAATACACAATCAACAACTGATTCACCTCCCATTCATGATCACTCTCATTTATCAGTTTTAATCTTCGACCAAGCACTCGAGCATTCACCTCTCTCACCACTCCATAAACAAACAAATTGAACAACCTTTGTGACGTCACACATCCCTGTCTCAGCCTCATTCTCACTAGAAATCACTCGCTCACTTCATTGCCTATCCTTACACACAATTTACTAAGTATGTATAAACTGCATGCAACAACCTTCCAGCAGTTCCATATAACATCCCATTCCACAACGCTTCCCTATCAACTCTGTCATAGGCTTGTTCCAAGTCCATAAATGCAACATATACCTCTTTACCTTTTTCTAAATAGTTCTCACATATCTGCCTAATTATAAAAATCTCATCCAAACATCCCCTAACTCTTATAAAGCCACTCTGCACTTCTACGATTACATCCTCTGCTTGAATCAGTAGAACTCTAAAAGTTCAAAGTTGGAGTAAATGCTTTTTTGTTGACCAGGCGGACATGAGTCTTTTTATAGTTTATTTATGACATAATTGTTTTTAACGTTGTTAATAGTTTATATATGACATGTCTGTTTTGACGTTGTTACTTATTTTAGAATGATATATTGTTAATTTGTTCTCTTCATTTATTTATTTCCTTATTTCTTTTCCTCACTGGGCTATTTTTCCCTGTTGGAGCCCCTGGGCTTATAGCATCTTGCTTTTCCAACTAGGATTGTAGCTTGGATAGTAATAATAATAATAATGATAATAATAATTTGTCCTTCAACCTATTAATTAACACTCTACATACACTTTTCCAACCACACTCAACAAACATCTTTCACTGCCTCTTCGTTCCTCAATCTCTCACTCCTTTCAAAACTTCTTATTCTCTTCATATGAACGACCCAATCCCTGACCCCACGTCCAGTCAGTCACCCTCCTTATCTCAGCTACCTTGCGTTTTACTTCCAAATTTTTCTTTCCATATCTTTTACACTTCTCTATTATTACGTTGCAGCCATTCTTCAAATACTCTCCTTTTTCCCTTCCAACTTCATCTTTCCACCAATCACTACCCTTCTGCATTCCACCTCCAACAATCCTCTTACCTGACACATCACTTGGAAGTCCAACGTAATTTTCTTTTGCTAACTTCCACCCCTCTCTAGATCACCAGTTTCTATCACTTTCACCCTGTCATATGACACTTCCAACCTTTCGTGTTATCCAGTTTTTACCTTTGGTTTTTTTCAACTCATCCATCTTCACTACCTCCCTTTTACATCCCCCACTCTATTTCCTCACTCCTCTGCTACAACTAATTTTCCTTCAAACCCCGCCGCCCCCAATGACTAGACATACCATTAGCCATATCCCTAAACACGTGCACATCTTTTAATCTTCTAAACACCCTTACCCATGTATACTTATTTATATCTTGAAAAACCACTACTTATCATCATCTCATGTGCTACGCACATTTCTAGCAGTCTCACCAATTTCATTTTCACCTGCTATGTCATACTTCCCAATGACACCTTCTACGTCTCCAGCACCCACTCTAGCATTCAAGTAACCCGTTACAACTACATATTTTTTCCTACTCAATCTTCTACGCACCTAGTTAACTCATTCCAGAACTCATTCCGCTCTTCTTCACTTTTCTCACAACCCGGCCCATACACGCTAACAAAAGCCCAGCATTCCCTTCCCAACCTAACCCTTACAAACATTAACCTAGATGATATCTCCTTCCATTCCACTACTTTACCTGTCATTCATTCACTCAGCAGTAAAGCCACACCCTCTCTTGCTCTTCCCCCTTTCAATCCCAGACACTCGACCAGTCACTTCACCAAACATCACTTCAACCTTCCCTTTTATCTTTACCTCACACTAGGCCAAAAGGATCTGGCAATAATTTCAGCCTTCTGGGAACGTTGTAAACGTTATAGAGACTGTCTGAGGAAAGATCTAACAGTAATTTTAGACGATTGCTCTTCCCTTTCAATCCCAGACACTCTACCAGTCACTTCACCAAACATTGCTTCAACCTTCCCTTTTATCTTTACCTCACACTACGCCACAAAGATCTGGCAATAATTTCAGCCTTCTGGGAACGTTGTAAACGTTATAGAGACTGTCTGAGAAAATATCTAACAGTAATTTTAAACGATTTCTCTTCCCTTTCAATCCCAGACACTCTGCCAGTCACTTCACCAAACATCACTTCAACCTTCCCTTTTATCTTTACCTCTCACTAGGCCACAAAGATCTGGCAGTAATTTCAGCTTTCTGGGAACGTTGTAAACGTTATAGAGACTGTCTGAGGAAATATCTAACAGTAATTTTAGACGATTTCTCTTCCCTTTCAATCCCAGACACTCTACCAGTCACTTCACCAAACATCGCTTAAACCTTCCCTTTTATCTTTACCTCACATTAGGCCACAAAGATCTGGCAGTAATTCCAGCCTTCTGGGAACGTTGTAAACGTTATAGAGACTGTCTGGGGAAAGATGTAACAGTAATTTTAGACGATTTCTCTTCCCTTTCAATCCCAGACACTCTACCAGTCACTTCACCAAACATCGCTTAAACCTTCCCTTTTATCTTTACCTCACATTAGGCCACAGAGATCTGGCAGTAATTTCAGCCTTCTAGGAACATTGTAAACGTTATAGAAACTGTCTGAGCAAAGATCTGACAGTAATTTTAGACGATTTCTCTTCCCTTTTAATCCTAGACACTCTACCAGTCACTTCACCAAACATCGCTTCAACCTTCCCTTTTATCTTTACCTCACACTAGGCCACAAAGATATGACAGTAATTTCAGCCTTCTGGGAACGTTGTAAACGTTATAGAGGTTGTCTGAGGAAAGATCTAACAGTAATTTTAGACGATTTCTCTTCCCTTTCAATCCCAGGCACTACCAGTCACTTCACCAAACATCGCTTCAACCTTCTCATTTATCTTTACCTCACACTAGGCCACAGAGATCTGGCAGTAATTTCAGCCTTCTGGGAACGTTGTAAACGTTATAGAGGTTGTCTGAGGAAAGATCTAACAGTAATTTTAGACGATTTCTCTTCCCTTTCAATCCCAGGCACTACCAGTCACTTCACCAAACATCGCTTCAACCTTCTCATTTATCTTTACCTCACACTAGGCCACAGAGATCTGGCAGTAATTTCAGCCTTCTGGGAACGTTGTAAACGTTATAGAGGTTGTCTGAGGAAAGATCTAACAGTAATTTTAGACGATTTCTCTTCCCTTTCAATCCCAGACACTCTACCAGTCACTTCACCAAACATCGCTTCAACCTTCCCTTTTATCTTTACCTCACACTAGGCCACAAAGATCTGCCAGTAATTTCAGCCTTCTGGGAACATTTTAAACGTTATAGAGATAGTCTGAGGAAAAAGCTAAGTAATTTCAGACAATTGCTCTTCCCTTTCAATCCCAGACACTCTACCAGTCACTTCACCAAACATCGCTTCAACCTTCCCTTTTATCTTTACCTCACACTAGGACACAAAGATCTGGCTGTAATTTCAGCCTTCTGGAAACGTAAACGTTATAGAGACTGTCTGAGGAAAGATCTAACAGTAATTTTAGACGATTTCTCTTCCCTTTCAATCCCAGACACTCTGCCAGTCACTTCACCAAACATCGCTTCAACCTTCCCTTTTATCTTTACCTCACATTAGGCCACAGAGATCTGGCAGTAATTTCAGCCTTCTAGGAACGTTGTAAACGTTATAGAGACTGTTTGAGGAAAGATCTAACAGTAATTTTAGACGATTTCTCTTCCCTTTCAATCCCAGACACTCTACCAGTCACTTCACCAAACATCGCTTCCACCTTCCCATTTATCTTTACCTCACACTAGGCCACAGAGATGTGGCAGTAATTTCAGCCTTCTGGGAACGTTATAGAGACTGTCTAAGGAAAGATCTAATAGTAATTTTAGACGATTTCTCTTCCCTTTCAATCCCAGACACTCTACCAGTCACTTCACCAAACATCGCTTCAACCTTCCCTTTTATCTTTACCTCACACTAGGCCACAAAGATCTGGCAGTAATTTCAGCCTTCTGGGAATGTTGTAAACGTTATAGATACTGTCAGAGGAAAGATCTAACAGTAATTCTAGACGATTTCTCTTCCCTTTCAATCCCAGACACTCTACCAGTCACTTCACCAAACATCACTTCAACCTTCCCTTTTATCTTTACCTCACACTAGGCCACAAAGATCTGGCAGTAATTTCAGCCTTCTGGGAATGTTGTAAACGTTATAGATACTGTCAGAGGAAAGATCTAACAGTAATTCTAGACGATTTCTCTTCCCTTTCAATCCCAGACACTCTACCAGTCACTTCACCAAACATCACTTCAACCTTCCCTTTTATCTTTACCTCACACTAGGCCACAAAGATCTGGCAGTAATTTCAGCCTTCTGGGAACGTTATAGAGACTGTCTAAGGAAAGATCTAATAGTAATTTTAGACGATTTCTCTTCCCTTTCAATCCCAGACACTCTACCAGTCACTTCACCAAACATCGCTTCAACCTTCCCTTTTATCTTTACCTCACACTAGGCCACAAAGATCTGGCAGTAATTTCAGCCTTCTGGGAATGTTGTAAACGTTATAGATACTGTCAGAGGAAAGATCTAACAGTAATTCTAGACGATTTCTCTTCCCTTTCAATCCCAGACACTCTACCAGTCACTTCACCAAACATCACTTCAACCTTCCCTTTTATCTTTACCTCACACTAGGCCACAAAGATCTGGCAGTAATTTCAGCCTTCTGGGAACGTTATAGAGACTGTCTAAGGAAAGATCTAATAGTAATTTTAGACGATTTCTCTTCCCTTTCAATCCCAGACACTCTACCAGTCACTTCACCAAACATCGCTTCAACCTTCCCTTTTATCTTTACCTCACACTAGGCCACAAAGATCTGCCAGTAATTTCAGCCTTCTGGGAACGTTGTAAACGTTATAGAGACTGTCTGAGGAAAGATCTAACAGTAATTTAAGACGATTGCTCTTCCCTTTCAATCCCAGACACTCTACCAGTCACTTCACCAAACATCGCTTCAAACTTCCCTTTTATCTTTACCTCACACTAGGCCACAAAGATCTGGCAGTAATTTCAGCCTTCTGGGAACGTTGTAAACGTTATAGAGACTGTCTGAGGAAAGATCTAACAGTAATTTTAGACGATTTCTCTTCCCTTTCAATCCCAGACACTCTGCCAGTCACTTCACCAAACATCGCTTCAACCTTCCCTTTTATCTTTACCTCACACTAGGCCACAAAGATCTGGCAGTAATTTCAGCCTTCTGGGAACGTTGTGAACGTTATAGAGACTGTCTGAGGAAAGATCTAACAGTAATTTTAGACGATTTCTCTTCCCTTTCAATCCCAGACACTCTACCAGTCACTTCACCAAACATTGCTTCAACCTTCCCTTTTATCTTTACCTCACACTAGGCCACAAAGATCTGGCAGTAATTTCAGCCTTCTGGGAACGTTGTAAACGTTATAGAGACTGTCTGAGGAAAGATCTAACAGTAATTTTAGACGATTTCTCTTCCCTTTCAATCCCAGACACTCTGCCAGTCACTTCACCAAACATCGCTTCAACCTTCCCTTTTATCTTTACCTCACATTAGGCCACAGAGATCTGGCAGTAATTTCAGCCTTCTGGGAACGGTGTAAACGTTATAGAGACTGTGTGAGGAAAGATCTAACAGTAATTTTAGACGATTTCTCTTCCCTTTCAATCCCAGACACTCTGCCAGTCACTTCACCAAACATCGCTTCAACCTTCCCTTTTATCTTTACCTCACATTAGGCCACAGAGATCTGGCAGTAATTTCAGCCTTCTGGGAACGGTGTAAACGTTATAGAGACTGTCTGAGGAAAGATCTAACAGTAATTTTAGACGATTTCTCTTCCCTTTCAATCCCAGACACTCTGCCAGTTACTTCACCAAACATCGCTTACACCTTCCCTTTTATTTTTACCTCACACTAGGCCACAAAGATCTGGCAGTAATTTCAGCCTTCTGGGAACGTTGTAAACGTTATAGAGACTGTGTGAGGAAAGATCTAACAGTAATTTTAGACGATTTCTCTTCCATTTCAATCCCAGACACTCTACCAGTCACTTCACCAAACATCGCTTCAACCTTCCATTTTATACTTACCTCACACTAGGCCACAAAGATCTGGCAGTAATTTCAGCCTTCTAGGAACGTAGTAAACGTTATAGAGACAGTCTGAGGAAAGATCTAAGTCATTTTAGACGATTGCTCTTCCCTTTCAATCCCAGACACTCTACCAGTCACTTCACCAAACATCGCTTCAACCTTCCCTTTTATCTTTACCTCACACTAGGCCACAAAGATCTGGCAGTAATTTCAGCCTTCTGGGAACGTTGTAAACGTTATAGAGACTGTGTGAGCAAAGATCTGCCAGTAATTTTAGATGATTTCTCTTCCCTTTCAATCCCAGACCCTCTACCAGTCACTTCAGCAAACATTGCTTCAACCTTCCCTTTTATATTTACCTCACATTAGGCCACGGAGATATGGCAGCAATTTCAGCCTTCTAGGAACGTAGTAAACGTTATAGAGACAGTCTGAGTAAAGATCTAAGTCATTTTAGACGATTGCTCTTCCCTTTCAATCCCAGACACTCTACCAGTCACTTCACCATACATCGCTTCAACCTTCCCTTTTATCTTTACCTCACACTAGGCCACAAAGATCTGGCAGTAATTTCAGCCTTCTGGGAACGTAGTAAACGTTATAGATACTGTCTGAGGAAAGATCTAACAGTAATTTTAGACGATTTCTCTTCCCTTTCAATCCCAGACACTCTACCAGTCACTTCACCAAACATCGCTTCAACCTTCCCTTTTATCTTTACCTCACATTAGGCCACAGAGATCTGGCAGTAATTTCAGCCTTCTGGGAACGTTGTAAACGTTATAGAGACTGTGTGAGGAAAGATCTAACAGTAATTTTAGATGATTGCTCTTCCCTTTCAATCCCAGACACTCTACCAGTCACTTCACCAAACATCGCTTCAACCTTCCCTTTTATCTTTACCTCACACTAGGCCACAAAGATCTGGCAATAATTTCAGCCTTCTGGGAACGTTGTAAACGTTATAGAGACTGTCTGAGCAAAGATCTGACAGTAATTTTAGACGATTTCTCTTCCATTTCAATCCCAGACACTCTACCAGTCACTTCACCAAACATCGCTTCAACCTTCCCTTTTATCTTTACCTCACATTAGGCCACAGAGATCTGGCAGTAATTTCAGCCTTCTAGGAACGTTGTAAACGTTATAGAGACTGTTTGAGGAAAGATCTAACAGTAATTTTAGACGATTTCTCTTCCCTTTCAATCCCAGACACTCTACCAGTCACTTCACCAAACATCGCTTCAACCTTCCCATTTATCTTTACCTCACACTAGGCCACAAAGATCTGGCAGTAATTTCAGCCTTCTGGGAACGTTATAAACGTTATAGAGAAAGTCTGAGCAAAGATCTGACAGTAATTTTAGACGATTTCTCTTCCCTTTCAATCCCAGACACTCTACCAGTCACTTCACCAAACATCGCTTCAACCTTCCCTTTTATCTTTACCTCACACTAGGCCACAAAGATCTGGCAGTAATTTCAGCCTTCTGGGAATGTTGTAAACGTTATAGATACTGACAGAGGAAAGATCTAACAGTAATTCTAGACGATTTCTCTTCCCTTTCAATCCCAGACACTCTACCAGTCACTTCACCAAACATCACTTCAACCTTCCCTTTTATCTTTACCTCACACTAGGCCACAAAGATCTGGCAGTAATTTCAGCCTTCTGGGAACGTTATAGAGACTGTCTAAGGAAAGATCTAACAGTAATTTTAGACGATTTCTCTTCCCTTTCAATCCCAGACACTCTACCAGTCACTTCACCAAACATCGCTTCAACCTTCCCTTTTATCTTTACCTCACACTAGGCCACAAAGATCTGCCAGTAATTTCAGCCTTCTGGGAACGTTGTAAACGTTATAGAGACTGTCTGAGGAAAGATCTAACAGTAATTTAAGACGATTGCTCTTCCCTTTCAATCCCAGACACTCTACCAGTCACTTCACCAAACATCGCTTCAAACTTCCCTTTTATCTTTACCTCACACTAGGCCACAAAGATCTGGCAGTAATTCCAGCCTTCTGGGAACGTTGTAAACGTTATAGAGACTGTCTGAGGAAAGATCTAACAGTAATTTTAGACGATTTCTCTTCCCTTTCAATCCCAGACACTCTGCCAGTCACTTCACCAAACATCGCTTCAACCTTCCCTTTTATCTTTACCTCACACTAGGCCACAAAGATCTGGCAGTAATTTCAGCCTTCTGGGAACGTTGTGAACGTTATAGAGACTGTCTGAGGAAAGATCTAACAGTAATTTTAGACGATTTCTCTTCCCTTTCAATCCCAGACACTCTGCCAGTCACTTCACCAAACATTGCTTCAACCTTCCCTTTTATCTTTACCTCACACTAGGCCACAAAGATCTGGCAGTAATTTCAGCCTTCTGGGAACGTTGTAAACGTTATAGAGACTGTCTGAGGAAAGATCTAACAGTAATTTTAGACGATTTCTCTTCCCTTTCAATCCCAGACACTCTGCCAGTCACTTCACCAAACATCGCTTCAACCTTCCCTTTTATCTTTACCTCACATTAGGCCACAGAGATCTGGCAGTAATTTCAGCCTTCTGGGAACGTTGTAAACGTTATAGAGACTGTGTGAGGAAGGATCTAACAGTAATTATAGACGATTTCTCTTCCCTTTCAATCCCAGACACTCTACCAGTCACTTCACCAAACATCGCTTCAACCTTCCCTTTTATACTTACCTCACACTAGGCCACAAAGATCTGGCAGTAATTTCAGCCTTCTGGGAACGGTGTAAACGTTATAGAGACTGTCTGAGGAAAGATCTAACAGTAATTTTAGACGATTTCTCTTCCCTTTCAATCCCAGACACTCTGCCAGTTACTTCACCAAACATCGCTTACACCTTCCCTTTTATTTTTACCTCACACTAGGCCACAAAGATCTGGCAGTAATTTCAGCCTTCTGGGAACGATGTAAACGTTATAGAGACTGTGTGAGGAAAGATCTAACAATAATTTTAGACGATTTTTCTTCCCTTTCAATCCCAGACACTCTACCAGTCACTTCAGCAAACATTGCTTCAACCTTCCCTTTTATATTTACCTCACATTAGGCCACGGAGATATGGCAGCAATTTCAGCCTTCTAGGAACGTAGTAAACGTTATAGAGACAGTCTGAGTAAAGATCTAAGTCATTTTAGACGATTGCTCTTCCCTTTCAATCCCAGACACTCTACCAGTCACTTCACCATACATCGCTTCAACCTTCCCTTTTATCTTTACCTCACACTAGGCCACAAAGATCTGGCAGTAATTTCAGCCTTCTGGGAACGTAGTAAACGTTATAGATATTGTCTGAGGAAAGATCTAACAGTAATTTTAGACGATTTCTCTTCCCTTTCAATCCCAGACACTCTACCAGTCACTTCACCATACATCGCTTCAACCTTCCCTTTTATCTTTACCTCACACTAGGCCACAAAGATCTGGCAGTAATTTCAGCCTTCTGGGAACGTAGTAAACGTTATAGATACTGTCTGAGGAAAGATCTAACAGTAATTTTAGACGATTTCTCTTCCCTTTCAATCCCAGACACTCTACCAGTCACTTCACCAAACATCGCTTCAACCTCCCCTTTTATCTTCACCACACACTATGCCACAAAGATCTGGCAGTAATTTCAGCTTTCTGGGAACGTTGTAAACGTTATAGAGACTGTGTGAGCAAAGATCTGCCAGTAATTTTAGACGATTTCTCTTCCCTTTCAATCCCAGACACTCTACCAGTCACTTCAGCAAACATTGCTTCAACCTTCCCTTTTATCTTTACCTCACATTAGGCCACGGAGATATGGCAGCAATTTCAGCCTTCTGGGAACGTAGTAAACGTTATAGAGACAGTCTGAGCAAAGATCTGACAGTAATTTTAAAATATTTCTCTTCCCTTTCAATCCCAGACACTCTACCAGTCACTTCACCAAACATCACTTCAACCTTCCCTTTTATCTTTACCTCACATTAGGCCACAGAGATCTGGCAGTAATTTCAGCCAGCCTTCTGGGAACGTTGTAAACGTTATTGAGACTGTGTGAGGAAGGATCTAACAGTAATTATAGACGATTTCTCTTCCCTTTCAATCCCAGACACTCTACCAGTCACTTCACCAAACATCGCTTCAACCTTCCCTTTTATACTTACCTCACACTAGGCCACAAAGATCTGGCAGTAATTTCAGCCTTCTGGGAACGGTGTAAACGTTATAGAGACTGTCTGAGGAAAGATCTAACAGTAATTTTAGACGATTTCTCTTCCCTTTCAATCCCAGACACTCTGCCAGTTACTTCACCAAACATCGCTTACACCTTCCCTTTTATTTTTACCTCACACTAGGCCACAAAGATCTGGCAGTAATTTCAGCCTTCTGGGAACGATGTAAACGTTATAGAGACTGTGTGAGGAAAGATCTAACAGTAATTTTAGACGATTTCTCTTCCCTTTCAATCCCAGACACTCTACCAGTCACTTCAGCAAACATTGCTTCAACCTTCCCTTTTATATTTACCTCACATTAGGCCACGGAGATATGGCAGCAATTTCAGCCTTCTAGGAACGTAGTAAACGTTATAGAGACAGTCTGAGTAAAGATCTAAGTCATTTTAGACGATTGCTCTTCCCTTTCAATCCCAGACACTCTACCAGTCACTTCACCAAACATTGCTTCAACCTTCCCTTTTATCTTTACCTCACACTAGGCCACAGAGATCTGGCAGTAATTTCAGCCTTCTAGGAACGTTGTAAACGTTATAGAGACTGTCTGAGCAAAGATCTGACAGTAATTTTAAAATATTTCTCTTCACTTTCAATCCCAGACACTCTACCAGTCACTTCACCAAACATCACTTCAACCTTCCCTTTTATCTTTACCTCACATTAGGCCACAGAGATCTGGCAGTAATTTCAGCCTTCTGGGAACGTTGTAAACGTTATAGAGACTGTCTGAGCAAAGATCTGACAGTAATTTTAAAATATTTCTCTTCCCTTTCAATCCCAGACACTCTACCAGTCACTTCACCAAACATCGCTTCAACCTTCCCTTTTATCTTTACCTCACACTAGGCCACAAAGATATGGCAGTAATTTCAGCCTTCTGTGAACGTTGTAAACGTTATAGAGACTGTCTGGGGAAAGATCTAACAGAAATTTTAGACGATTTCTCTTTCCTTTCAATCCCAGACACTCTACCAGTCTTTTCACCAAACATCACTTCAACCTTTCCTTTTATCTTTACCTCACACTAGGCCACAAAGATCTGGCAGTAATTTCAGCCTTCTGGGAATGTTGTAAACGTTATAGAGGTTGTCTGAGGAAAGATCTATCAGTAATTTTAGACGATTTCTCTTCCCTTTCAATCCCAGACACTCTACCAGTCTTTTCACCAAACATCACTTCAACCTTTCCTTTTATCTTTACCTCACACTAGGCCACAAAGATCTGGCATTAATTTCAGCCTTCTGGGAATGTTGTAAACGTTTTAGAGGTTGTCTGAGGAAAGATCTAACATTAATTTTAGTCGATTTCTCTTCCCTTTCAATCCCAGACACTCTACCATTCTTTTCACCAAACTTCGCTTCAACCTTCCCTTTTATCTTTACCTCACACTAGGCCACAAAGATTTGGCAGTAATTCCAGCCTTCTGGGAACGTTGTAAACATTATAGAGACTATCTGAAGAAAGATCTAACAGTAATTTTAGACGATTTCTCTTCCCTTTCAATCCCAGACACTCTACCAGTCACTTCACCAAACATCGCTTCAACCTTCCCTTTTATCTTTACCTCACACTAGGCCACAAAGATCTGGCAGTAATTCCAGCCTTCTGGGAACGTTGTAAACGTTATAGAGACTGTCTGAGGAAAGATCTAACAGTAATTTTAGACGATTTCTCTTCCCTTTCAATCCCAGACACTCTAACAGTCACTTCACCAAACATCACTTCAACCTTCCCTTTTATCTTTACCTCACACTAGGCCACAAAGATCTGGCAGTAATTCCAGCCTTCTGGGAACGTTGTAAACGTTATAGAGACTGTGTGAGCAAATATCTGCCAGTAATTTTAGACGATTTCTCTTCCCTTTCAATCCCAGACTCTACCAGTCGCTTCACCAAACATCACTTCAACCTTCCCTTTTATCTTTACCTCACACTAGGCCACAAAGATCTGGCAGTAATTTCAGCCTTCTGTGAACGTTGTAAACGTTATAGAGACTGTCTGAGCAAAGATCTAACAGTAATTCTAGACGATTTCTCTTCCCTTTCAATCCCAGACTCTGCCAGTCGCTTCACCAAACATCACTTCAACCTTCCCTTTTATCTTTACCTCACACTAGGCCACAAGGATATGGCAGTAATTCCAGCCTTCTGGGAACGTTGTAGACGTTATAGAGACTGTCTAAGGAAAGATCTAACAGTAATTTTAGACTATTTCTCTTCCCTTTCATTCCCAGACACTCTACCAGTCACTTCACCAAACATCACTTCAACCTTCCCTTTTATCTTTACCTCACACTAGGCCACAAAGATCTGGCAGTAATTTCAGCCATCTGGGAACGTTGTAAACGTTATAGAGACTGTCTGAGCAAAGATCTAACAGTAATTCTAGACGATTTCTCTTCCCTTTCAATCCCAGACTCTACCAGTCGCTTCTCCAAACATCACTTCAACCTTCCCTTTTATCTTTACCTCACACTATGCCACAAAGGTATTGCATTAATTTCAGCCTTCTGGGAACGTTGTAAACGTTATAGAAACTGTCTGAGGAAAGATCTAACAGTAATTTTAGACTATTTCTCTTCCCTTTCATTCCCAGACACTACCAGTCACTTCACCAAACATCGCTTCAACCTTCCCTTTTATCTTTACCTCACACTAAGCCACAAAATTTTGGCAGTAATTCCAGCCTCCTGAGAACGTTGTAAACGTTATAGAGACTGTCTGAGGAAAGATCTAACAGTAATTTTAGACGATTTCTCTTCCCTTTCAATCCCAGACACTCTACCAGTCACTTCACCAAACCTCACTTCAACCTTCCCTTTTATCTTTACCTCACATAAGGCCACAGAGATCAGGCAGTAATTTCAGCCTTCTGGGAACGTTGTAAACGTTATAGAGACTTTCTGAGGAAAGATCTAACTGTAATTTAGACGATTTCTCTTCCCTTTTAATCCCAGACACTCTACCAGTCACTTCACCAAACATCACTTCAACCTTCCCTTTTATCTTTACCTCACACTAGGCCATAAAGAGCTGGCAGTAATTTCAGCCTTCTGGGAACGTTGTAAACGTTATAGAGACTGTCTGAGGAAAGATCTAACAGTAATTTTAGACGATTGCTTTTCCCTTTCAATCCCTGACACTCTACCAGTCACTTCACCAAACATCACTTCAACCTTCCCTTTTATCTTTACCTCACACTAGGCCACAAAGATCTGGCAGTAATTTCAACCTTCTGGGAACGTTGTAAACGTTATAGAGACTGTCTGAGAAAAGATCCAACAGTAATTTTAGACGATTTCTCTTCCCTTTCAGTCCCAGACACTCTACCAGTCACTTCACCAAACATCACTTCAACCTTCCCTTTTATATTTACCTCACACTAGGCCACAAAGGTCTTGCAGTAATTTCAGCCTTTTGAGAACGTTGTAAACGTTATAGATATTGTCTGAGGAAAGATCTAACAGTAATTTTAGACGATTTCTCTTCCCTTTCAATCCTAGACACTCTACCAGTCACTTCACCAAACATCACTTCAACCTTCCCTTTTATCTTTACCTCACACTAGGCCACAAAGATCTGGCAGTAATTTCAGCCTTCTGTGAACTTTGTAAACGTTATAGAGACTGTTTGAGGAAAGATCTAACAGTAATTTTAGACGATTTCTCTTCCCTTTCAATCCCAGACACTCTACCAGTCACTTCACCAAACAGCACTTCAACCTTCCCTTTTATCTTTACCTCACACTAGGCCACAAAGGTCTTGCAGTAATTTCAGCCTTTTGGGAACGTTGTAAACGTTATAGATATTGTCTGAGGAAAGATCTAACAGTAATTTTAGACGATTTCTCTTCCCTTTCAATCCTAGACACTCTACCAGTCACTTCACCAAACATCACATCAACCTTCCCTTTTATCTTTACCTCACACTAGGCCACAAAGATCTGGCAGTAATTTCAGCCTTCTGTGAACTTTGTAAACGTTATAGAGACTGTTTGAGGAAAGATCTAACAGTAATTTTAGACGATTTCTCTTCCCTTTCAATCCCAGACACTCTACCAGTCACTTCACCAAACAACACTTCAACCTTCCCTTTTATCTTTACCTCACACTAGGCCACAAAGGTCTGGCAGTAATTTCAGCCTTTTGGGAACGTTGTAAACGCTATAGATATTGTCTGAGGAAAGATCTAACATTAATTTAAAACGATTTCTCTTCCCTTTCAATCCCAGACACTCTACCAGGCACTTCACCAAACATCGCTTCAACCTTCCCTTTTATCTTTACCTCACACTAGGCCACAAAGATCTGGCAGTAATTTCAGCCTTCTGGGAACGTTGTAAACGTTATAGAGACTGTCTGAGGAAAGATCTAACAGTAATTTTAGACGATTTCTCTTCCCTTTCAATCCCAGACACTCTACCAGTCACTTCACCAAACATCACTTCAACCTTCCCTTTTATCTTTACCTCACACTAGGCCACAAAGATCTGGCAGTAATTTCAGCCTTCTGGGAACGTTTTAAACGTTATAGAGACTTTCTGAGGAAAGATCTAACAGTAATTTAGACGATTTCTCTTCCCTTTCAATCCCACACACTCTACCAGTCACTTCACCAAACATCACTTCAACCTTCCCTTTTATCTTTACCTCACACTAGGCCACAAAGATCTGGCAGTAATTTCAGCCTTCTGGGAACTTTGTAAACGTTATAGAGACTGTTTGAGGAAAGATCTAACAGTAATTTTAGACGATTTCTCTTCCCTTTCAATCCCAGACACTCTACCAGTCACTTCACCAAACATCACTTCAACCTTCCCTTTTATCTTTACCTCACACTAGGCCACAAAGATCTGGCAGTAATTTCAGCCTTCTGGGAACTTTGTAAACGTTATAGAGACTGTTTGAGGAAAGATCTAACAGTAATTTTAGACGATTTCTCTTCCCTTTCAATCCCAGACACTCTACCAGTCACTTCACCAAACATCGCTTCAACCTTCCCTTTTATCTTCACCTCACACTAGGCCACAAAGATCTGGCAGTAATTTCAGCCTTCTGGGAACGTTGTAAACGTTATAGAGACTGTCTGAGGAAAGATCTAACAGTAATTTAGAAGATTTCTCTTCCTTTTCAATCCCAGACACTTTACCAGTCACTTCACCAAACATCACTTCAACCTTCCCTTTTATCTTTACCTCACACTAGGCCACAAAGATCTGGCAGTAATTTCAGCCTTCTGGGAACGTTGTAAACGTTATAGAGACTGTCTGAGGAAAGATCTAACAGTAATTTTAGACGATTTCTCTTCCCTTTCAATCCCAGACACTCTACCAGTCACTTCACCAAACATCGCTTCAACCTTCCCTTTTATCTTTACCTCACACTAGGCCACAAAGATCTGGCAGTAATTTCAGCCTTCTGGGAACGTTTTAAACGTTATAGAGACTTTCTGAGGAAAGATCTAACAGTAATTTAGACAATTTCTCTTCCCTTTCAATCCCACACACTCTACCAGTCACTTCACCAAACATCACTTCAACCTTCCCTTTTATCTTTACCTCACACTAGGCCACAAAGATCTGGCAGTAATTTCAGCCTTCTAGGAACGTTGTAAACGTTATAGAAACTGTATGAGGAAAGATCTAACAGTAATATTAGACGATTTCTCTTCCCTTTCAATCCCAGACACTCTACCAGTCACTTCACCAATCATCGCTTCAACCTTCCCTTTTATCTTTATCTCACACTAAGCCACAAAGATCTGGCAGTAATTTCAGCCTTCTGGGAACGTTTTAAACGTTATAGAGATTGTCTGAGGAAAGATCTAACAGTGATTTTAGACGATATCTCTTCCCTTTCAATCCCAGACACTCTACCAGTCACTTCACCAATCATCGCTTCAACCTCCCCTTTCATCTTTACCTCACACTAGGCCACAAAGATCTGGCAGTAATTTCAGCCTTCTGGGAACGTTGTAAACGTTATAGAGACTGTCTGAGGAAAGATCTAACAGTAATTTTAGACGATTTCTCTTCCCTTTCAATCCCAGATACTCTACCAGTCACTTCACCAAACATCGCTTCAACCTTCCCTTTTATCTTTACCTCACACTAGGCCACAAAGATCTGGCAGTAATTTCAGCCTTCTGGGAAAGTTGTAAACGTTATAGAGACTTTCTGAGGAAAGATCTAACAGTAATTTAGACGATTTCTCTTCCCTTTCAATCCCAGACACTCTACCAGTCACTTCACCAAACATCGTTCCAACCTTCCCTTTTATCTTTACCTCACACTAGGCCACAAAGATCTGGCAGTAATTTCAGCCTTCTGGGAACGTTGTAAACGTTATAGAGACGCTTTGAGGACAGATCTAATAGTAATTTTAGACGATTTCTCTTCCCTTTCTATCCCAGACACTCTACCAGTCACTTCACCAAACATCGCTTCAACTTTCCCTTTTATCTTTACCTCCCACTAGGCCACAAAGATCTGGCAGTAATTTCAGCCTTCTGGGAACGTTGTAAACGTTATAGAGACTGTCTGAGGAAAGATCTAACAGTAATTTTAGACGATTTCTCTTCCCTTTCAATCCCAGATACTCTACCAGTCACTTCACCAAACATCGCTTCAACCTTCCCTTTTATCTTTACCTCACACTAGGCCACAAAGATCTGGCAGTAATTTCAGCCTTCTGGGAAAGTTGTAAACGTTATAGAGACTTTCTGAGGAAAGATCTAACAGTAATTTAGACGATTTCTCTTCCCTTTCAATCCCAGACACTCTACCAGTCACTTCACCAAACATCGTTCCAACCTTCCCTTTTATCTTTACCTCACACTAGGCCACAAAGATCTGGCAGTAATTTCAGCCTTCTGGGCACGTTGTAAACGTTATAGAGACGCTTTGAGGACAGATCTAATAGTAATTTTAGACGATTTCTCTTCCCTTTCTATCCCAGACACTCTACCAGTCACTTCACCAAACATCGCTTCAACTTTCCCTTTTATCTTTACCTCCCACTAGGCCACAGAGATCTGTCAGTAATTCCAGCCTTCTGGGAACGTTGTAAACGTTATAGAGACTGTCTGAGGAAAGATCTAACAGTAATTTTAGACGATTTCTCTTCCTTTTCAATCCCAGACACTCTACCAGTCACTTCACCAAACATTGCTTCAACCTTCCCTCTTATCTTTACCTCCCACTAGGCCACAAAGATCTGGCAGTAATTTCAGCCTTCTGGGAACGTTGTAAACGTTATAGAGACTGTCTGAAGAAAGATATAACAGTAATTTTAGACAATTTCTCTTCCCTTTCAATCCCAGACACTCTACCAGTCACTTCACCAAACATCGCTTCAACCTTCCCTTTTATCTTTACCTCAAATTAGGCCACAAAATTCTGGCAGTAATTCCAGCCTTCTGAGAACGTTGTAAACGTTATAGAGACTGTCTGAGGAAAGATCTAACGGTAATTTTAGACGATTTCTCTTCCCTTTCAATCCCAGACACTCTACCAGTCACTTCACCAGACATCGCTTCAACCTTCCCTCTTATCTTTACCTCCCACAAGGCCACAAAGATCAGTCAGTAATTTCAGCTCTCTGGGAACTTTGTAAACGTTATAGAGACTGTCTGAGGAAAGATCTAACAGTAATTTTAGACGAATTCTCTTCCCTCTCAATCCCAGACACTCTACCAGTCACTTCACCAAACTTCACTTCAACCTTCCCTTTTATCTTTACCTCACACTAGGCCACAAAGATCTGGCAGTAATTTCAGCCTTCTGGGAACGTTGTAAACGTTATAGAGACTGTCTGAGGAAAGATCTAACAGTAATTTTAGACGATTTATCTTCCCTTTCAATCCCAGACACTCTACCAGTCACTTCACCAAACATCACTTCAACCTTCCCTTTTATCTTTACCTCACACTAGGCCACAAAGATCTGGCAGTAATTTCAGCCTTCTGGGAACGTTGTAAACGTTATAGAGGTTGTCTGAACAAAGATATGACAGTAATTTTAGACGATTGCTTTTCCCTTTCAATCCCAGACACTCTACCAGTCACTTCACCAAACATCGCTTCAACCTTCCCTTTTATCTTTACCTCACACTAGGCCACAAAGATCTGGCAGTAATTTCAGCCTTCTGGGAACGTTGTAAACGGTATAGAGACTGTCTGAGGAAAGATCTAACAGTAATTTTAGACGATTTCTCTTCCCTTTCAATCCCAGACAATCTACCAGTCACTTCACCAAACATCACTTCAACCTTCCTTTTTATCTTTACCTCACACTAGGCCACACACTTTATCATACTACATCCACGCATTAAATCGTGAATTTAATAAACACAAGTGGATATGATATGACATTGAATGGTATTTTATCTCTGTGTGTTTTCTTTTCTATTTATTATTTTATTCCTTAAATTCTTGCAAGATTTTATAAAAGAATATTGTAGAATGATTAAAAAAACTATCAATTCAAGTTTCAGGAAGAAATTATTTAAGAGTGGTGTTACTTAAATCTTGAGATATTTTAATTTGTCAAAACCATTCAGTATTTATGTAAATTTGAGCTCTGTTATTTCAAGTAAAGATTATTATTTCTCACCACAAAGTTTTCTTAAACCGTAAAGCATTTTTTATTAACTCAATCAAATGTAATATTCTATAATTTTCACGTTATTATTTTGACTCTGTGTGAGTGGGGATACCTTAACGTGGTGAAAGGGTTTGTGTATTGCCAGGATCAGCAAAGCTGTACTAGTCAGGGCCACCCCCACTAGTCTGGTTTGCTGTGAGCTATCAGACTAAGTCTCTCGCCATCACCAATCCTCAGTGGTCAGCGTGGTGAAAAGTAACACTCTCTCTCTCTCTCTCTCTCTCTCTCTCTCTCTCTCTCTCTCTCTCTCTCTCTCTCTCTCTCTCTCTCTCTCTCTCTCTCTCTCTCTCTCTCTCTCTATATATATATATATATATATATATATATATATATATATATATATATATATATATATATATATATATATATATATATTTATATATATATATATATATATATATATATATATATTTATATATATATATATATATATATATATATACAGTATATATATATATATATATATATATATATATATATATATATATATATATATATCTATATATATATATATATATATATATATATATATATATATATATATATATATATATATATATATATATATATATATATATTTATGACTAAGAACACGTCTGAGCCTTTGTCTTGCAGTTGGTTAGAAACAGCTGCATTTATTGTTGTTGTTGTTGTTTTTGTTGTTGTTGTTGTTATACGACTCGGAATGATTTTAGGATTATTTATATTGTATTTTTAAGTTGGAAGGTAAATCGTAAGAGGAACTATTTTCTTATAAATTCAATATCACTAGATGCTCTTTGCGTAACCCAAGCATCCCTCCAAGGCTCCTTCATAGTAAAATTAATAACATAAAATTGTGACCCTTTCCCACGAATTTCTGCTCATAATATGTTCTAGCTCTGTTTATCTTTATTCACTTTTACCAAACCATTCAGTGTCGCTTTATATTCCTAAAATTATTGTATTTTTACAATAACTAATGGCTAAATGGCAGAAAACCTTCGGCATACTTATGTAATATATTATGGAAATGAATAAGAAAATATTTTATGTAGTTAGCAAATATAGTTTAGTTTATTATACTGAAATCATTAAAGAAAACGAGATACTTTAATATATAGAAAACGTAAATATGGTAAACTAAACTATATTTGCTAGCTACATAAAGTAAGAAAATATTTTATGTAGCTAGCAAATATAGTTTAGTTTATCATATTTACATTTACTATATTTTAAAGTATTTCGTTTTCTTTATTGGTTTCAGCATAAACTAATGTATACTATAACTGATCATAACTATTGACTTTAGTCTAAGAGCTCCCGTCCGGAAATAAGGTCCGTAGCTAGCAAATATAGTTTAGTTTATCATATTTACGTTTTTCTATATTTTAAAGAATTTTGTTTTCTTTATTTATTTCAGCATAAACTAATGTATACTATAAATAATCATAACTATTGACTTTAGTCTAAGAGCCCCCGTCCGGAAATAAGGTCCGTAGCTAGCAAATATAGTTTAGTTTATCATATTTCCGTTTTCTATATTTTAAAGTATTTCGTTTTCTTTATTGATTTCAGCATTAACTAATGTATACTATAAATAATCGTAATTATTAGGTCCGGGCAATGTGTGTGTGTGTGTGTGTGTGTGTGTGGTGACCTCCTACTGAACAGGGTCTACATTTTAGTTAGTTAAACTCTGATGCCTCTTTGGTGGTCATTGATAACTTGCTCAGGGAATAAGACTTTTACTTCGGTTATAT
>NC_090725.1:285767232-285769732 GCF_036898095.1 Palaemon carinicauda
TATATATATATATATATATATATATATATACTGCAAAATGTGCTGGGAAAAAATAACCCCTTGGGGGTGAAGGGTTGGAAATTTCCAGAGCCTGGGGGTAAAAGGGTTAATACAGGTTGCTGTGAGTGCGAGGGGAGAGCGAAGATACAAAGGATAATATATACAAAAAAGAGAAATGTTATTATGTACGATCGTGTGACACACGGGTGGTACATCACTTTCTTCTTGATCTGGTTAATGCATTTGCCCGTGTTTTGGGATACCTTTTAATAAGTGTTAATATATTCCAGCTGTTTAGCTTTATTCACTTTTACCAAACCATTCAGTGTCGCTTCATATTCCTAAAATTATTGTATTTTTACAATAACTAATGGCTAAATGGCTGAAAATCTTCGACATACTTATGTAACATAATATGGAAATGAATAAGAAAATATTTTATGTAGCTAGCAAATATAGTTTAGTTTATCATATTTACGTTTTCTATATTTTAAAGTATTTCGTTTTCTTTATTGATTTCAGCATAGACTAATGTATACTATAACTAATCATGACTATTGACTTTAGTGTAAGAGCTCCCGTCCGGAAATAAGGTCTGGGCAAAAACCGACATTTTTCTAACCAGAGAGTGTAAAAACTCAAGAAATAAATGAAAATGTTGATAAATTCATCTGATCTTCCTCCACAAACAAAGTAAAATATATTTGACTTTTACATACACAACTTTGGCATTTAAACTTCCGTTTACTGGATTTTATTTGGTCCCTTATTAACCTATGACCATATCTCTTATTTTCAACACAATGGGATTCACTATGTCACAGTTAAGTAATCAAGTTGTTAAAGATTATTGATGTGAATGCATTTAGTCTTTGCAAAAAAAAATATCGGTAACTGAAGTTATCATAATTACGATGAATAAAATTATAATAGACTTATTTGTAAATTCTAATTCACAGTTCACATGATTAACCTTTAATCTCTTTAACGTGATAACTAACAATGTAGTTTAAATCAATATTCATCATAAATTTTATGTGAAAAACTGTCACTTAAAAGCTATAGGTTTCTTGATAAATAGCTAACTATCGTCAGCTAAAAATGCTTGTGCATAAATAACTAAGTAATCTAAAGACTAGACTCACTATACATTCTAGATTATGGTATACCAAAATACTCTATTTACTGGGGAATAAAAAAAGTAAACAAAATGATGATGATGATGATGATGATGATTGATGATGATGATGATGATTCTGCAAAGCCATGAAAATGGTGTGCACTATAGTCCATTTCTTTTATCGAGGCAGATTTGCACCGACTCGCAGCGGTGCCCTTTTAGCTCGGAAAAGTTTCCTGATCGCTGATTGGTTAGAATTATCTCGTCCAACCAATCGGCGATCAGGAAACTTTTCCGAGCTAAAAGGGCATCGCTGCGAGTCGGTGCAAATCTGCATCGCTAAAAGAAATGGACTATAGATAGATGACTATGCAAATTTTAAGGTGCCACATGGAAACGTAAATTATGGAGTGCATCTTAGAAATAATATGTAAATTACCAAGTGCCACTTTGAGACCTTTCAGGAAATTGAAATTATTATTATTATTACTACTACTATCCAAGCTACAACCCTAATTGGAAAAGCAAGATGCGATAAGCCCAGGGGCTCCAATAGGGAAATAGCCCAGTGAGGAAAGGAAATAAGGAAATAAATAACTGAAGAGAACAAATTAACAATAAATCATTCTAAAAAAAAGTAATGTCAAGAGATATGTCGTGTATAAACTATTAACAACGTCAAAAACAAATGTCATATATAAACTTTAAAAAGACTCATGTCCGCCTGATCAACAAAAAAGCATTTGCTCCAACTTTGAACTTTTGAAGTTCTACTGAATCAATTACCCGATTAGGAAGATCATTCCACAACTTGGTAACAGCTGGAATAAAACTTCTAGAGTACTGCGTAGTATTGAGTCTTATGATGGAGAAGGCCTGGCTATTAGAATTAACTGCCTGCCTAGTATTACGAACAGGATAGAATTGTCACAGTTTGGAAACCTTTTGAAAATTACTAAGTGCTACTTTGATATATTTTTAAAAGATATCTAATAGTTGAATAATAAAAGTATAATTGATTGATATGCGTAGTATGCTTTACTTCACTGTAAAGACTGTTTTCCTGGTACTATAGCAAATGGCAAAGTCCATCCACAATTGCCGAGACAAAGGCTGTAAGATACACGTAGTAGACACACTACAAACAGATCTAAATATAAAAAGGCTTACAAAAAGTTAAGTTGCAAAATAAAGTTTGAAGTCTTATATAAAATAAAATAAAAAAAATTCTTATTCGTACGTTTCTCTTAAAATCCACCCACGTCCGATCATTTCTTGATGCTTAAATTTCTCGTTAGGCTAAACAGAATTACACTTGACTGTCCAGTAAAAATTACGAAACAGAAACTCATTCTGTTTACAGCCACTTGTAATTGTGGG
>NC_090725.1:285772232-285837873 GCF_036898095.1 Palaemon carinicauda
GTGTGTGTGTGTCTGTATACATATTTATTTATATATATATATATATATATGTATGTATATGTATGTATATATACTGTATATATATATATATATAGAGAGAGAGAGAGAGAGAGAGAGAGAGAGAGAGAGAGAGTGTTACTTCTGCCTGAAGCACATCAACTGTTGCTGATGGTGACCGATCTCTCATACACAGAAAAAAATACAAATTTCCCTTTTCTTCTTTAACAAACAAAATGAAGACAACATGAAGAGAGTGGATAAATTCGAATATTTTGGATCTTTGATGGATGAAACTGCAAGTGGGGATGGAGAGATCAAATGCAGGATACAAGCTGAATGGAAAAAAATCGAGAGATTTGTCGGGTGTATTGTGTGACAGGAAAGTCCAAGTTAATCTCAAAGGAATGGTATATAAAACAGCCGTAAGACCAGCAATGCTGTATGGTATAGAACAGTGGTTCCCTAACTGGGGAAAATTTCCCCTGGGGGGAAATTTTGAAGCTTCCAGGGGGGAAATAATTGCACAAGAAGCAGCCTCACCCTTCTCACTAATTTAATTCTAAAGCAGAAGAGCGAACAGAAGTCCTTTTATTTGTTATTAACCGGCTCTATGGCTATGCTTAGTTGTTACTAATTGCCCTCTATCCAATTTACTCTGTAATTATATGTTTTTATCAGTATATTGGCATATTTGAAAAATAAATCAGTAAATAGTCTCAAGTGTGTTTTAACGACTCTTTCCCTTTTACACATGAAGGGGGAAATGACAGGAAAAAGTTTGGGAACCACTGGTATAGAAACTCTCCCAATCAAGAGATCTGTCCTCTTGACTGGGAGAGTTGCTATATCAGTGGTTCAATCTACTTTCATCTGATGAAAGTAGATTGAACCACTGGTATAGAAACTCTCCCAGTCAGGAGATTTGTCCTCTTGACTGGGAGAGTTTCTATACCAGTGGTTCAATCTACTTTCATCAGATGAAAGTAGATTGAACCACTGGTATAGAAACTCTCCCAATCAAGAGATCTGTCCTCTTGACTGGGAGAATTGCTATATCAGTGGTTCAATCTACTTTCATCTGATGAAAGTAGATTGAACCACTGGTATAGAAACTCTCCCAGTCAGGAGATTTGTCCTCTTGACTGGGAGAGTTTCTATACCAGTGGTTCAATCTACTTTCATCAGATGAAAGTAGATTGAACCACTGGTATAGAAACTCTCCCAGTCAAGAGATCTGTCCTCTTGACTGGGAGAGTTTCTATACCAGTGGTTCAATCTACTTTCATCTGATGAAATTAGATTGAACCACTGGTATAGAAACTCTCCCAGTCAAGAGGACAAATCTCCTGACTGGGAGAGTTTCTATACCAGTGGTTCAATCTACTTTCATCAGATGAAAGTAGATTGAACCACTGGTATAGAAACTCTCCCAGTCAAGAGGACAGATCTCTTGACTGGGAGAGTTTCTATACCAGTGGTTCAATCTACTTTCATCAGATGAAAGTAGATTGAACCACTGGTATAGAAACTCTCCCAGTCAAGAGGTCAATCTACTTTCATCAGATGAAAGTAGATTGAACCACTGGTATAGAAACTCTCCCAGTCAAGAGGACAGATCTCTTGACTGGGAGAGTTTCTATACCAGTGGTTCAATCTACTTTCATCTGATGAAAGTAGATTGAACCACTGGTATAGAAACTCTCCCAGTCAAGAGATCTGTCCTCTTGACTGGGAGAGTTTCTATACCAGTG
Organism: Palaemon carinicauda; assembly: GCF_036898095.1. Taxonomy (NCBI): domain Eukaryota; kingdom Metazoa; phylum Arthropoda; class Malacostraca; order Decapoda; family Palaemonidae; genus Palaemon; species Palaemon carinicauda. The sequence goes on from NC_090725.1 coordinate 285,773,984, forward strand.
GTTCAATCTACTTTCATCTGATGAAAGTAGATTGAACCACTGGTATAGAAACTCTCCCAGTCAAGAGATCTGTCCTCTTGACTGGGAGAGTTTCTATACCAGTGGTTCAATCTACTTTCATCTGATGAAAGTAGATTGAACCACTGGTATAGAAACTCTCCCAGTCAGGAGATTTGTCCTCTTGACTGGGAGAGTTTCTATACCAGTGGTTCAATCTAATTTCATCAGATGAAAGTAGATTGAACCACTGGTATAGAAACTCTCCCAATCAAGAGATCTGTCCTCTTGACTGGGAGAGTTTCTATACCAGTGGTTCAGTCTACTTTCATCTGATGAAAGTAGATTGAACCACTGGTATAGAAACTCTCCCAATCAAGAGATCTGTCCTCTTGACTGGGAGAGTTGCTATACCAGTGGTTCAATCTACTTTCATCTGATGAAAGTAAATTGAATATAGCAGAGATGACGATGTTGCGCCGTTTGCCTGGAGTGAGGAGGGGACGATAGAATGAGAAATGAATATATCAGAGGTACGACAGGGGGTTACAGAAGCTTAAAAAAAAAGGTGCAGGAACAAGGTTTGATGAGATGGGATAAGGAGTATGTAGGCCGCAGTGATATGAAGGAACTTCCAGGAAGGCGACAGAGGTGGAGAGACTGTATCAGGGAGGATATGCGGGAAAAGAATACAGATGATAACATAATATATGACAGATTAAGTCGGAGAAAACTCATCTAAAACGGCGACCCCATATAAATGGGGGTAATAATTCTGTAAAGATTATTATAAACGTTCTTTTAGATCGAATGGGTGTCCTACGTTATTGCAGTCTTGAGACTATTCTACTAGAATATATATATATATATATATATGTGTGTGTGTGTGTGTGTGTGTGTGTGTGTGTGTGTGCTCTTGATGCAACTAAAATTACTATACGTATTTAAGCATAAGACATGTTCATTGAGATTTTCAGTGCCATTCTTCTTCTTTGTGTGCATATTATCCCACCTCAATGTGGGTTCACCATCTACCTCTGTCCCACACTTAATCCGTCGAAGGTCATCCTTGATACAGTCCATCCACCTTCGCTTTGGTATCCCTCTCCTTCTCGTATGATTATAAATAAGCCCTATTTTACTGGAAACCATACTCAAGATCAATACCAGAAATTATGGGAGTGATTTACCAAATCTAGCAATGCTCTGTATTATCTACGAAGTCGTGGTATCTGATTATTGTTTTTGCTCTACCTAGTAAACAAAATTTCATTAATTGTTTAATTGAAAAAAAAGAGTTCTTTAAACAAAACGTTATTCACATTCTTCTATTAGATTTTCCCACCACCAAAGGGACTTGTGCTTCTTTAAAACTAAGTTACGAATAGCAGACCAAGGGGAAGTTATTGTACTTTTTCCATTTTTACAGACTGAGCATTTATATATATATATATATATGTATATATATATATATATATACATATACATATATATATATACATATATATATATAAATATATATATATATATATATACATATATATAATATATATATATATGTATATATATACATATATATGTACATATATATATATATTATATATATAAATATATATATATATATATATAAATATATATATATATATGTATATATATATATATATGTGTGTGTATATATATATATATATAAATATATATATATATATGTATATATATATATGTGTATATATATATATATATATATGTAATATATATATATATATACACACACATATATATATATATATATATATGTATATATATATATATGTACATATATATATGTATATATATATATATATAAATATATATATATATATATATATATATAATTATATATATAGTCACTCATGACGGTAATTGAGTCATTAATGCCATATAAGAGACTCCATGTAAGGACCCGTCTGAATGCTACAAACGTTGGGGATCCTTACCAGACTTTCACCACCTGTCCACCCATCCTATATTAGACTACTGTACGCCCTCTTGATGAAGCTGAGGTCTCTCATTTTCCGGCACCTTCGAAAAAAAGGGTACCATCTAGAACTACCCATAAGGATTCATGGAGAGTTCAAGAATAGGCCTTTTGACAGTGGGACCAAAAACAAGGACCAGTGGAACATACCATGTGCCCGAAAAATTCGGGGTTTGGTATCAGGTTGTAGGAGGGGTCGTTCTTCAAGAGTGGTGAAAGCAGGACGTGATAAAGAGGTCCTCCTCACGAGAGGCGACAACATCCTTCTCTCCAGGCAAGGTGTCTGCAAGAGATTCTCATATCCTAACCTAATCTGCCATCTACCTGCCTTTCATCACTCCCATCGTTTCCTTTCATCCTTCCAGAAATCCTAACTACTACGTAAACTTCATTCATTTGATCCTGTCCTTACGGTACTAATCATGCGGTTCTTATCCCTCCCAATCTGGATTCCCTCCACCCTTCAATCGATCACTGCTTTGATGTGAGATTCGACCAAACAGCATCTTTATGTCCGGCACTGGGTTATACAGCCAAATTCTTGAATCCACTTGATTGATAAAACTTCTCTTTCACTAAAATCACATCACTAACTAGTTCCCAAGAAGACATACTGTAGCCATTCTTAAGAATACCTTAATTATTTTTTCATGTGTCTTCTCATGGATAAATTGAAGTGAACGGTTTAAAAGCAACCCTTAATTTTTATAGAAGATTTTAGTGGCATAATTAGGTGTTACCGAAGCCGTGAAATTAATGATCAAATGTTCAACAAGAGGCTGTGGCTTTCTTTTCATTACAGTTGTCCATTCTTTTCTATCAAACAACTGAGACCACAAACTTATTGTTGGAAAGAATTAGTGACTATCCCCTTTGAAGTATTTTTTGCAATATTTCTTATTACTATCATACCTACTGCACCAATTATTACCGTACTGGGAAGGAATTTAGTATGAAATTGAATACTTGACGAAGGAATGAATGAGCCAAAAATACACATCAAATTTATGGTCAATCTATTGCCTTTTCATGAATTAACATATATGACATTATCGATTGCCATTATTGTTCTGAATATTAAATTACTATATGTTTAATCTTTCAGTTCAAATCGAATGATTGTGAGTACCTTGGAGGTGATGAACGTTAGCTTGAAAGGAGGTTACAATTCCTCCTTGAGTTTCTCTACAATCCTTGGCTGCGGTATTTAATTCATATGATTCTTTCCAATAAGATTGTACTACACAAGGACACAATGTGTTGGCTAGCTTGAATTGTTGGTGTGAGTTGTTAGCCATCAGAAACTACCCTTCTATGACCAATCCTTTAAGTTCGTACCTGTCTTTCTTTCGTTTTGCCATAATTATTTCAATCATAAGGATTAATAATGCAGATAAGATGCCGATGAGGAGAAGAAGGAAAGCCGTGCTTGCTTGCAAGAGGCTAATTGGAGATCTCTCAGCTTCATGAGGTTTTGGATTCACCATCCATTTCTCTCTTCAGTCGGTTTACGATTCCGGTTTCCACGAGCTTCTTCATACTGAAAAAAATAAGATTGTAGTAACAATAATTGCCCCGTACAGGGATATTGTCTGTATTATAAGTAGACAATATCTAAAGGGTTTTGACGACCCTTCGGTCCGGAGTCAATTCTTTTCTCTCATACTGTCCCCTCATTTCTTTCATCCTTCTATATTTTCTGTCCAATCCCTTATCAAACTTTACTTCTCGCTATCTCTTCCCCTGCCAACTTGCCATGGGCCAGCGCAGCAGGGTATGGCCAGCAATTTCCCCAAATGAGTTACAACCACAGACAACAATAACCGAATCCTGGCTATTCTAGCATTCCTATATTCTTGAAAAAGAATTGGTAATCGTTTTCTTTATAATCATTCAGGATTTGTATTAACAATAATTGGATTAACACTACACCCCCAGGAGGTTTCCTAATGATGAGTTAATTGACTTCAAAGAATCTTTAAACATAAATTAGGTAATTAGAAACAAGCTTTTATTAAATAAATGTATAAGAATATATTCATTCAAATTATGCAAAAGTGGAATTAATCATAATAAAATTAAAGAAAATAAGGCTAAAACTTACAAATAAGAATAAGTCTTTTGAAAGCAATAAATTAATATTTCAAGAAATTATATACGATCATGAAGGCATAATTTAATTTCTCCTGTAAATGTTTAGAGATTTAGTTTAAAATACAAGAATATATTTGTACCTCAGTTTACGAGTTTTAACTCGTTCTGGGGTTGAGCTAGTAACCTAATGTGCTCGTAAACCGAAACAATTAGAAAAATAAAGGAAATACACTCGATGCATTCCACACATGCATAAATACACGTAACCACTATTTTTTAAAGGTTTGTAATGTAATCCAGGGAACAAATTATGACTTTTGACACCAAAAAGGAGGACATATTGATGTTTCAAAACAGAAAATAGAAACATTAACAAATTAACTTTCACTTTACCTTTGAGGAGGGGAAGAGGAGGGGTGGGGGGTTACTGCTTGGAGGGAGAATCTCCCTCTATGAGAACTTCATTGGGAGTTCTCTCTTCTTAATGGATTTCACCACCACTGACTGCATCACTTAATTTTCATTTTCTGGACACTTAGTCGTCTGTTTATTTACACTCTTACTTTCAATTTTGACAAGGAATTTATTTAGAGTCGACTGGTTTATTTTCTATTTGAAATCTCACGGATGGAACATCGTATTGTAAGCAAATAGATTCGCTGCTCGCAGTGCTGACGCCTTATCTCTTATAAAATTTTGCGTGGTTTCCCACATTCTTAGCAACTTCTACTCTGTTGAAATCTTCTCTGCAATTTCATGAGGCTGCACCTTATTCAGCTCCAATTCCATTGCTTTATCACAAATAGTGTTTTTGGTAATTGTATCACCTTCTAACTCCTTCCCATCAATCCAGATAAGCAGAATGGTTAAGAACATCATTTCTTTAACTAGTCAATGATAGCATCGGTTCCACATTATCTAATGCTTTGATATTTTCTTTATTGTTCAGAATTATAACTGTAACAATCATGGATGCTGCAGTACGAATTTAGGGTTTATACAGGTCGTCCATATGCATAATCTTTTCTGTCTTCTTACCATCTTTCTTGATAATCTCGGCGGCCATTATTACGATATTGTTAACTTTACAACACCATAAAAAATGTCTGTAGGATGAACAATAGTGATTATAACTCAACAAAAAAAACATGCGGTGACAATAATATGAAAAATCCAAAGATGTGTGTGTGACATCATTCTATAATACTTCTACTAGTGCTGCTCAGAGGGGAACCGTTAAACTCTGAACTGGGGAGTGGGTGTTATAATACAAAACAAAATGGTGTAAAAAGCCAGCGGACACTGCCTGGGTGTCGTATGGGTAACTTGCTAGTCTTGTTCACAATAAAATGTGCATAGGAGGTAAATTTTCGCTCGCAGACTTATACAATGCTCGTAACTCAATCTGAATTCTACGCTTTTATACCAATTTGCTTGTATTTGTCGTTACTTACAATAACGACATGGGAAATCATTTGTTATTGAATATCTATGTTCATATTGTATATGGAAAATGTTCTTTTATATTACATTGTGTTAAGTGGAAATGTGCAGGTTTCAGTACAAATGAAGGTTTTGTTTATATTTAATTGTAATAAGCATTGTTACCAAGGAATATTGTCTTGTGAATAGTTGTATAAGTGGTTAACAATGCGATGTAAGTTGTTTGAATAGTTTCGTTCGGTTTGCGTTGAATAGTTGGTTTCGTTCGTTTGTTGTTTTCTTTGTCGTGGGCGAACGAAGCGGAAGTCATGACTTTGGGAGAGAGAGCGAACGCATTATGTTTACGACAAAGGCAGCAGAGGTAAATCGGGACAGTTGCTACCTGTCACTTCTCAACGCTTGTAGCGTAATCTTCAGTGGACTTAATCAGGATGAAGAGAATTTCATTTGATTAACGAAACCGTTCCTTCCCAGCATTTAATGAAGTGGATGAATTAATCAACCGAAGTTTGGATGAGTATCATATAATATTTAGTTACCTTGGATGGGATAATTCGCTAGGGATATGCATATCTGTGCGTGGGATTCTGTGACTGGGTAAAATCAAATATTTATATGTGGTATCGTGGTTAACCCGTGCCTATTTGTAATCCAAACTCAGTAAGAACTTCATATGAAACCAAATAAGTAATAATTGGGGCAAAAGCTCAATAGAATATAGTATGACCATTTATCTTTGTAACACAACACAATGAATTCCTAATGTAGAGAAAGGGTCTTGAGTTCTCTTAACGAATCTGGTAATTAGTAATTTGTGAATGACTGAAGTCTTTATATGTTGTTGCTTGTTTGACCCTAATAAGTAACGATAGTATTCAAAGTTACACGTGCCCCGGGTACTATTGTGCTTGGTTTAGTTGATGTGAGATTAAGTGTAAGCAACAGGAAATGACATGGAGGTGTATATTGAAGAAATGTAAATGAGAGAATCGATGGTAAAAGCATGATTAGGAAAAAGATGAACTGGAAAAGATCTTTGCCTATAAGGACGTAAAGAAAAGGTAATGAATTAGAAGTGTAAGGAATGCCACTACGAAAAGGAAGCTGATGCTACCAATCACGACCGGTACCAAGTACAAAGATAAATGCTTACGTAGAGATGGAACAAACATTACTTTGGTCAAGACTAAGCCATATTTTATTGCTACACTGTCAGCCACACTATCGAATTTAATGCCAAGTAGTCAAACACAAATGTCAGCTTCTCATTAATTATTACCATGCAGACAGATCTTACTGCCAGGCAGTCATGGGATGATGCTGGGTTGCTGAATTCCTCAGTGAGAATATACAGTATGATCAATTAAAAATATACTAGTGAGTTAGAAAAAGAAGCTTGAACGGGATCATGGTATTGAAGGAGATGAAACTTGAGTCTAGGTTTGAATGTTTTATCCTTAGTAGAAATTTTATCCTTTAGAAAATAGTTTGGAGTATTAGAGTAATGAGTAATCACCCTTCTTTATGTGCATTTGTATGTGTGAAATATTACATGCTTGTGAATATAGCAAATAATGTTGAAAGAATACTTACTGAAATCGAAATGCAGACAACAATGGAGAGTCCTTTTGAAGAGGCATAGATTTTTGAGCCAGGAAGTTAGTACGTGCTAATAATGTGACTTTGCAGGGCCACTCTGCTGTCCGATATATGTTATCAGAGGTCATGAAGACATGATTTTTTGTACACAGACGAGTTTTAGCATCTCTAAAGGTGGGACTCAAATTTTTTGGATCAGCCATAACTATCTCATCCCAAATACGCCTTTGAAGCGGAAACGGGGAAAACTGTAACCGGAAAAGGCACGACTGGATGAGAATGTTTGAAGTTTTTGTCCATTATTATAAAGTACTAATTAAGAAAATTGTATTATGTGGACCACTGCATTTCTCTCGTGACAGAACTGAGAATCAAATCATTCCTAAAAGTACAATTTGAAATTTATATTATGATGGAAGGAAAGATGAAGAAACCATTCGCGAGTTAGAAGAAATGGCGAGTGATAGTGAGTCTCATAGTGATACTAGCAGCTTTGAGAGTGGAGCTGATTATGTTGGCTTCATTAGATCCTCACCTGGGTGCGGGCTCCCTTACGGATAGAATTGAGTTTTTCGATAAATGCTTTCCTTTGAAAACAAAGTACATGTGTTAAAAGATTGGTCCAGTAATGGAAGGTAGTATATCATTCACTGCTAAGTTTCAAATATGGGAGAACAATGCACCTCGTAGAGTTTAATGCTGTCAGTAACACCCCCACCCGGGATGAAGGGACACTGCAAAGACTCTTCATTAATGCCTACAGTGTACCTCGTAGAGTTTAATGCTGTCAGTAACACCCCCACCCGGGATGAAGGGACACTGCAAAGACTCTTCATTAATGCCTACAATGTACCCTCGTAGAGTTTAATGCTGTCAGTAACACCCCCACCCGGGATGAAGGGACACTGCAAAGACTCTTCATTAATGCCTACAATGTACCTCGTAGAGTTTAATGCTGTCAGTAACACCCCCACCCGGGATGAAGGGACACTGCAAAGACTCTTCATTAATGCCTACAATGTACCTCGTAGAGTTTAATGCTGTCAGTAACACCCCCACCCGGGATGAAGGGACACTGCAAAGACTCTTCATTAATGCCTACAATGCACCTAGTTGAGTTTAATGCTGTCAGTAACACCCCCACCCGGGATGAAGGGACACTGCAAAGACTCTTCATTAATGCCTACAATGCACCTAGTAGAGTTTAATGCTGTCAGTAACACCCCCCCCCCGGGATGAAGGGACACTGCAAAGACTCTTCATTAATGCCTACAATGTACCTCGTAGAGTTTAATGCTGTCAGTAACACCCCCACCCGGGATGAAGGGACACTGCAAAGACTCTTCATTAATACCTACAATGCACCTCGTAGAGTTTAATGCTGTCAGTAACACCCCCACCCAAACTTACTAGGTTCTATGTAAGATTCCTAATATGGAAATGTATAGCAGAGAAAATAAGCGATAATAATTTAGAGTTCTTTTTCACCTTAATATTGTCTTCAATCACTGTTCCACTCATGCAGCCAAAGGAGTGCGTGCCTGCTTCGTACATTCCCTCCAAGGTGGTGAAGGGGAGCGAGTTTGTCTCCACAGTGAGAGATGAGATGAGGAAGCTGTTGTAGTAGGTGTAGAGCATCATGACAGTCAGGTACAACACCAGCAGGAGTATTCGTGATGATAAGCTTATTGTGGAGACGGCTTCCCCTGCGGAAGTCAAAAAGAAAGATGCTTTGTATCGTGAAATCAAGGTCGAGAACAATATTGTTTGTGTTTGTGCTTTTGCCAATAAAGCAATAAAAAAAGGGTACGGTAAATAATAGAATTTGTATTTTTACCCATTAGATTGTATTAAAGAAGGGTATATATTGTAAATCATGACATTCATGTTAAAAAAAAATTATTTATCTCCACCCAATTAAGTTGAAACGTTTTCTAAATGAGACATACCAAAGAATTTTTTTGGTTCATCGTGCGTGTAGATAATATGCTCACTTTCTTCGCTACGTCTTTAATATTTCAAATATATATATATATATATATATATATATACGTAGATATATAAATAGATAGATAGATATACTGCCGCTAGAGAGTTATTGGGTCCTTTGACTGGTCAAACAGTACTATATTAGATCCTTCTCTCTGGTTACGGGTCATTTTCCTTTGCCTACACATACACCGAATAGTCTGGCATATTCTTTGCATAAACAATTCATCACTCAAGTGGTTAAGTACTGTTCTTTAAGTGTTCAGTGGCCACTTTCCTCTTGATAAAGGTAGAAGAGAGACTTTAGCTATGGTAAGCAGCTCTTCTAGGAGGACACTCCAAAATTGAACCATTGTTCTCTAGTCTTGAGTAGTGCCATAGCTTCTGCACTTCGGTTTTCCACTGTCTTGGATTAGAGTTGTCTTGCTCGAGGGTACACTCAAGCACACTAATCTATTTTATTTCTCTTCCTATTGTCTTTTAAATTTTTATAGTTTATACAAGAAAGATCTAATCTAATGTACGTGTTATGTGTACAATAGGCTGACTGTGTAGGTAGTACACTTACTCTACACTTATTGAAATATGTTCATTCATTATATCATTATATCAATTGTTCACTGCTTCTTTTGTAGTTTATCTATTTCCCTATTTCCTTTATTCACTGGGTTATTTTCCCTTGTTGGAGCCCTTGGGCTTATAGCATCTTGCTTTACCAACAAGGGTTGTATCTTAGCTTGTAATAATAATGATAATTATAATAATAATAACAATACTATATATATATATATATATATATATATAAATTATAAGCGGACCCGAGAATATATAATAAGCTCCACGAAACATCCGAATGATTGAAGACATTAAGGAAACTGAAGACTTTCTTATTTCATGAGTCTTTTGACAGTGACGATTTAACAGTAAATGAAGAATATGAGACATGAAACGTTAAATACTCTGAACGAATAAGATAAAAACGACAGTGGAGGTCCTGTAGAGAGTAGGGTTCCCCTGCTGTATGGGACCGGAAAAGCAGCCATCAAAGTAAGTAAAGTATATATATATATATATATATATATATATATCCACATATGCATACATTTATGTATATTTACATACATACATACATACTATTATTATTATTATTATTATTATTTGCTAAGCTACAACCCTAGCTGGAAAAGCAAAATGCTATAAGCCCAGGGGCCCCAACAGGGAAAATAGCCCAGTAAGGAAAGGAAAGAAGGAAAAATAAAATATTTTAAGAAGAGTAACATTAAAATAAATATTTCCTATATAAACTATGAAAACTCTAACAAAACAAGAGGAAGAGAAATTAAATTAGAATAGTGTGCCTGATTGTACCCTCAAGCAAGAGAACTCTAACCCAAGACAGTGGAAGACCATGGTACAGAGGCTATGGCACTACCCAAGACTAGAGAACAATGGTTTGATTTTGGAGTGTCCTTCTCCTAGAAGAGCTGCTTACCATAGCTAAAGAGTCTCTTCTACCCTTACTAAGAGGAAAGTAGCCACAGAACAAATACAGTGCAGTAGTTAACCCCTTGAGCGAAGAAGAATTGTTTAGTAACCTCAGTGTTGTCAGGTGTGTGAGGACAGAGGAGAATCTGTTAAGAATAGGCCAGACTATTCGGTGTATGTGTAGGCAAAGAGAAAGAACCGTAACCAAAGAGAAGGATCCAACGTAGTACTGTCTGGCCAGTCAAAGGACCCCATAACTCTCTGGCGGTAGTATTTCAACGGGCGGCTGGTGCCTTGGCCAACCTACTACCTCATAAATGCATACATGCATACATAAGCGTAAAAATCACGAAAGTTGACACTTGATGAGTATAAAATATGTATTATAGCTCCCAGAGGAAAAGTGAAAAGATTTGAGTGGAGTTGGTATTTTTAGCTTATTGGTCACATCGACAAACTCACAATTAGAATACGATATTAATTAGTATTTATGCAGGAACAAGGGATCCCACAGCTGTCAGTTTCTTGATGATTTCCTAAACTCGGATTATAGAAAAGAGCGTAATACAGGATTAATGGAAAACAGATTAGGGTTTAGGTTTGAATTGTTACCTTGAGTACAGGCAATTACGAAGGATTCGATATTATTTCCTTCGTATAGTTATTAACTTGGATTACTGTCGTCGTCTCAAACCAGCGAATTCTATAACTTTATAAATACATATATATTTAAAACCTTTTTTTTATATTTAATGGAATTTATAGAAAAAAGAAGCAGCTATTTTTGTCTATCTTTCAGTTAGTGGCTCAGTTATATAGCATATATTCTAACCTGACTCTTGCATAATGCACAAAATACACACATACATATGTATTAATGTATATATATATATATATATATGTGTGTGTGTGTGTGTATATATATATATATATGTGTGTGTGTGTGTGTGCATATATATATATATATATATGTGTGTATATATATATATGTGTGTGTATATATATATATATATATATTTATATACATATATATGTAGTTTTTATTTCATTAGCATTCATACTGAAAACAAGCAGCTATTTCTTGTCTTATCAGATTGATGGTTCACATTCATATTGTCCTGTGACTCTTGTGTAAAACACAAATGCACATGTTTATGAACATAGGTACAGTCAGCCCTCCTTATTCGTGGGGTTAGGTAACGTACACAGGCATGAAGAGCGAGAATAGGCGAATACTTCCTGACCTAAGGAGCATTAACTCCTAACATATCAACTCACTTCACATTGCCTATGTCTACGCGTGGTCGACTAACATATTAGGTAATGCCTAATATTAATTTTATTTGGTTTCTTTCACAATATAAGTACTGTGTTAGTGAATGAACATATTTCAATAAGTGTAGAGTAAGTGTAATACATACACAGTCAGCCAATTGTACACATAACACGGTACATAGAGTAACAAAAAACACTGTTGTTCCCATCTAACAACACTTGCGATACTTTAGTGCATATTACTATAACACATGTACAGCAAGAGTACTTATCACGAATAAGTAATTTCTTATCTAATAAGTTATATGGTCCTCTGTATCGTGAATGACCAAATCTGCTGAGATAGATCGCACAAATATTGAGGACTGACTGTATATACAATACATATATATATATATATATATATATATATATATATATTATATACAGTTTATATTATGTATACACATATATGGACAGATAGATAGATTTATGAGTGGGGCAGGGTGAGGGAATGGTGTGTCTGTGTGTACATTTTGTGTTTGTGAGGATGTGGCTATAAATTCAACTCCCGTGAGATATATCTATGTTTGCCATAAAAAGCACTTATCTTACATGAAATCTACAATTCCTCTTCCAAGACAGGATATCTGCCTTATTACATGCATTGACTTACCAAGGTATTGCATGAAGAGGGACTTTTCCTTAATGTGTAATTAGAGACATTTTGAATACTGATTGAAATTCCACTGACCTGTATAGCAAAATGCTGCCACAGTCAACCAGATGACTTCTGATAGACGCATCTCTTCACTGTGGGGAGAATGACGAAGTACATAAAATAAGCTGAGGCAGAGTATGATTCCAAACATCACGACCATTAACCAAACTTGCCATGTAAATTCTTTGGTGTAGCTGTTCCTGGCATTCCAAATGGCTGGATCATGTCTCATCAACAAAGAATATCTGTAGAGGTTAGAGTTTTAGGCTGTATGATGGTTTTCCATAATCTATGACACAGCCCCTTTCTTCGGGCCATACTTATTTTAATTGATTTGTTAAGCATATTTGGCAGTGGTCTCGTTACCGCTGATGAGGATGATGATATATTGAAAAGGTTTCTCCAGTAATCAAATTGATGTCAACTCTGCCGCACTGAATTCTCTATCAGGAAGTAGGACTATGAAGGATGGCCGGCTTCTGTAAACTACAGAGGTGCTAAGAGTGTCGCGACTGAGAAGATGTGGGCCGTTGTTGAGGATGGATGGTGAGGAGGGAGTGGGGCTTGGGAAGAACATGGTAATTGGAGAAGATCGAGAGGAAAACACTGAATTGGGTGGCGAGACAAGAAGGATGATATGGAGAGAAGAGGTTTGGTGGAATAGGAAGCCTTTGATAGACGGCATTGGAGAGAGGGTGAATCAGAAATTATAATTCTCTTCTTGACATATTGTTTTTGTCTACAACTTCGAAAGAGGCTTTGTTGGCTTTGTATTATGCGTTAGTTCATACATGATGATGCAATAATTTATGGTTGTTAGCAATTGGTCGGCTTTATTACATTTGATTTCTTTCAATGGAGGTAATGAAACGAAACAGCGAAGGAAGAGTCCCAATTGATATCCTTATCTGGGAAGAAGATATTATGTTGTCAAATACTGGATTATGAAACATTTCTTAGTAGCAAAATGGTAAACTATCTGGAATAATGAGTTTGATAACAATCAATTAAAACAAATAAAGTCAAATTTTCCTCCGTGGGAATCATCAGGACTGAAGGCTAAGACGAAAATACTTTTCACTTTTTCTACCACTGCTATTAGATCGACCTGCACAGAAGGTGCAGCCACAGGCTCTTGTACTAAGGCACCCCATAAGAGAAAAAGGTTTTCCACTTTTACTTTCATGGCTATGATATACACAAAGACACATAATCATTGGCTCTTTCCTGAAATGGAACTATGTCACTAGATTCAGAATTTGTACCCACCCTCCAGTTTGCCATCCGAATGGATAGTCAATGGCTTGGCTCCTTACGTAATTTAAATCTACATCTGAGACGGCGATATCTGCTCGATCCTCCACAAGGTCTGCCACCATTCCAATCCATTTCCCATCACGAAGGCTTCCCCAGGTTTGGTCGACATTTTCAAAGCAATGAGGCCTGACGAGATTATAAAAGGAAATTTCTGTTATATGTAGGGCAAATTTATTTATTTTATGTCATAGGACCTGTGAGAAAGATTTATTATTACATATTAAATGTTAGTGTTAAGATGGAAACATTGTAAAGGTTTATAAATCAAAGGTGTTGTTGTATTCTAGACAAGAGCTTCCGGTAATTTCTCGTAATTTGTCGAAGTCGCGATTCGCTAACGTAAAAGAATCCCCAAGATTTTACTCGAGTTCTATAGAAAATGAGTCTCGTGTATTTAAAGAAGACAGCCTACGCATTTGAGGCAGGAAGTTGCTATCACTAATTATTATTATGATTATTACAAGCTAAGCTACAACCCTAGTTGGAAAAGCAGGATGCTATAAGCTCAAGGGCTCGAACAGGGAAAAATAGCCCAGCGAGTCAAGACTGCATTTTTGGAGACATTTCTGTGACACATGTGATGCTGATATACCTTACATATATATTTATTTATAATAGAACAAGAGAGTATAACTGGCTGTTATTAGTAATGTAACAAAGTGCTTGTTTAAAATAGACCAGTTTTATAAATATGTTGTTATATTGGGTTGTTGATCATTTACCAAAGAGCAGTTAACATTTACCTCTGGTTATGTAAATACTCATCTCAAGAGTCTGTATATAGATATTGGATTAACAGGATTACTGTAACTTCGGCTAAAGGAAATAAAGAAGGTTTAAGGACAACGGTATTATCTCTTCAGTATTCCACCAAGTACAATTGGGATATAACAGATGCTATATATATTTACTTCCATTTTTACAACGCTGCTGATTTACAAAGAAAAGCAGATCTTGGAAGACCAGATATCATTAGAAGTCATGTCCCTGATTATCATCTTTTACATTTGAAATGCTTCTGGAAATTTGTTGGACCTTCGGAATTCTTTGTACTTATCGTCATTCGCGTCTCAAACCACCGACCTGTATTACTTTATAAATTTCTGTAACATTTTAATAAGCGAACTGTGAATATCTTAACCCTTTTACCTCCAAAGGACGTACTGGTAAGTTTCACAAAACTCATCCCTTTACCCCCATGGAGGTACCGGTACGTCCTTGCAAAAAAAATGCTATAAAAATTTATTTTTTCATATTTTTGATAATTATTTGAGAATATTCAGGCATTTTCCAAGAGAATGAGACCAACCTGACCTCTCTATGACAAAAATTAAGGCTGTTAGAGCAATTTAAAAAAAATATATACTGCAAAATGTCCTGAGGAGAAAATAAATCCTTGGGGTTAAGGGTTGGAAATTTCCAAAGAGCCTGGGGGTAAAAGGGTTAAGAATCTTGTAAAATATTGTAAATATTCTTATTAATCTTAAATATCGTAATTATCATTTGCTGGATATTATTTTCTTTCGCTCTTACTGTCTTGCTATAGGTTAAGCTAAATCGATTAAAAAGGGAATAAAACGTTTTATCATTTCATATATTGAACGTTTTGATATAGTTGACTGTAACAATTTCCTCTGAACTTCAGGAAGTCACACTTCGAGTGAATATTCAATTTCTGTAACTTGAAACCAGTAACAGCAATCAGTATTTCATCCCATGCTCAATAGAAGGTTTCATTTTATTTTTTCCTGTTTTGTAGATACAACTGGGCTACATGAGGGAAATTTTTTCTTCATCATTCAAATTCAGATTTTTTCAGTAACCGAGAATAAGTTAACTTTTAAACTCAATAATCATCACCAATATTTTCATATCTAGCTAACTAATGACTGTTTTCTTAATAATCTTAACATTGTGTTCATAATTTGTATAAGTATTTGCAATAATTTTATATTATAATAATCTGCAGTTTGCAATATCCACATGAAGTAGAAGCAACCCATCATCTTCGAATTCTATAAACCCTTAATATAGTTACCACATGCCATGAATAGTATCAATATAAGTAAGGTAGATCTTGAGATTGGTTTTGATAAGTTGGAAGTGGTAGAAAGCGATAATTATCGGGCATCTGTGATCCAAAATACAGGAGACCTAGATGAAGAGTCGACCGGAAGGATACAGTCAGAGTGGAATAGCTGGAGGAAATATAGTGGGGTGCTGTGTGATCGTAGGATGCCAATAAAAGTAAAGACCAAGGATCCAGCGTCAGGTTGTGAGACCTGCAATGTTCTATTCATCCGAAACATGTGCAACTAACATGAGAGATGAGAACAGGGTTAATGTAACCGAGATGATGATGTTAAGATGGCAATGTGGACTTACGATGGTAAGATGGCAATGTGGACTTACGATGGTAAGATGGCAATGTGGACTTACGATGGTAAGATGGCAATGTGGACTTACGATGGTAAGATGGCAATGTGGACTTACTATAAAGAACAAACATGTTGGAAGCACTCTCAAAATAGCACCAGCTTCAACCAAGGTGAAAGAAAGTAACCAAGATGGTATGGACATGTAAAGAAACAAGAGGAAGACCGTCCGATGAGGAAGATAGTGGATTAGGGAATACTATTTGGGAGGAGATTAGGTAGACCAAAATTACGATAGATTGACAGTGTGAAAAGAGATATGAGGGAGTTGAGATCGACAGAGGAAGATGCACTGGACCGAAGGAAATGGAAGAATCTGTTGAAGAAACATTACAGCGGTCCCAGATAAGGACACTCTTGTAGAGAAAGGAGATAAGCACATTCACCTACTCCAGTTAAAGTTGTTTAAATTGTGTGATATTAAAATTAATTGATATGAAGAAACTGAAAAGCTCTTTTCCTTATCCAAACTGAATACTTAAAATGTCCTAAATTTATTTTGTGCTCGGGTGGCTTTGAAAATACTTACGTAAAGTTCATGATCTGCTTCAAGACGTGGAATAGTTCTCCATTTATGCCTCTCATACTGTCGAATGATACAGTTCCGTCCTCGTTCACCCCGTCATACATTATATAAGGATAGACCTGGAATGAAAAGCTCCAGATCATAGTTTTCTCTCTTACTACTGCTAATTTTACAAATATTTCAGCTTCTGGTTGTTTATTTACTTCTTTCTCACCATTATCCCTACATTAAGGGGTCACTTGCCCCGTGCACACTCTCCAATGCCTTCCATCCAAGGCATCTTCTTCCACCAAATGTCTTCGCTCCATATCATCCTTCAACTTATCTCGCCATCTAATTCTCTTCTAACTCCCTCTTTTTCTTCTCCTCTTAACAGATTTCTCCTAAGGTCCCGTTGCAAAGGCAAAGCCTCAAGCTGAATGTGATCTGATCAGAAGCCCAACTCACTCCTTCTCCACCATCCATCCTCAACACATGACCACACCATCTCAGTAGTGACACTATCACCTCTGTAATCTTCACTACACCTGCCATTCTTCTTATTTCATCATTTTACAATCTTTCAAGCAGTGATTTCCACATAATTCACCTCAGCATCCTCATCTCATTTACGATCCATATATTAACATTGGTGTTATTACTGTGCTATGGATCTTGTTCTGTTGTAGACCATATCAGGCCAAGGCAAAGAAATTACTGCTTTGTCTCTATTTGTGTATCAAAATAAGCAATAATATAAATAAACAGTTAAAATTCCTCACAAAAAGAGACATAATTGCGTGTTCATTCTTATTTCAATTTTACTGAGGGATATTTCTATTGATTTGCTTATTCCATGGGGCTAGTATTGATATACAATCTTGCTCTACATTTAATGAATATCAAGCAATTCTGCACAGGTTCAGGAATCAAAAGGTTTTAGGCTTCTAGTGTTTAATATTACGATCAATATTTACGGTTCGTTCCCAAACTGAGTCTTGAAAAAATAGAAAACAGACTAAGATATAAATCTCTTGACCTTTTCTTTGTATAGTTTTACTTTTATATCAAACTATAGAAGAGAGAGATAATATAAATGTTCACCTGAAGTGTGGTGCAGCGGAGGACGAGACCCATCAGGTCACTCCTCCTTTCCCAGGGTTCCCTGGTGAAGAAAGGAGGAAGAAGATCGTGTTGTTGTTGATCTTTCCACTCGAGGGATGGTGGCATGCTTTCCATTCTCTCCTGCTCTGAGTTTGGAAGAGGTTCCTTCCATGATGGCTCCTGGTGAGATCCGTCGCGAGAAGGCCTCCACTCCTTGGATGACCATTTCCCGAGGAAGATTTTTTTTGGTGCAAAATGTGGAGCTGCTTTGTATATATCCCATAAGTCCACCGAAATCGGTTTTGTGTCGTCATCGTTGTGTACTATTGCAAATACAGCCTGTTCAGGGAGTTAGGAAAACATAATTAGGTTGTAAGGACAGTGAGACAAGCGTCACCAACATCAACTGATAGTTTATTCATTTGTTGTTGTTGTTGGAGTATTATAGCCAACACTTGTTGTTGGCACGGGCCTTTCCCTTGGTTGGCCCGTAGGGCACAGGTTTATTCAAACATGCGTGGGAATATAATACAGGGTGCGGACGGAAAGGTAGCATGGCGTTGGCGCCAATTCAGCTTGAACTTCCCGCCAAAATATATGTGTTTTCTCATATGAACAAATACACGAAGTGCAAGTAAACAGGAACATGTAATGAAATAATACATATGTCAAATTGTAGCTCTGAGGGAGCGGAATACATATATATAGGAAGCCACGGTGTGGCGAAAGGAGAATTTAAATAAATAGAGAATTTGTTGAATTTCTGGACGACGGAGGGAGCGGTGTCCTTACAAGGGGTCTTGCCAAGCCAAACAATATCAGTTCAAATAATGATGTCGGATTTTTAACAACCATTAAGTAAAGCTTGGCAATAAAACCTTTTTATAATAAGATATGTCTTTTTTTCAAGTGCGAATAAAATGTAAGTTTTGATAGAAAACTTTCTATTTAAAAACTATAAGTACGTTGACATAGATACCGTTTGATGAGAGTTGTAAAATTAAATACAAATGTCTGATTATACGAAGATTATGATCACATCAAATATTTGAAAGCTATCTGATAAACATATAAATTTTTATCAAAATTATGAATATATTTAAACACCTTTAATATGAGATTACTTGACGCGTCTGTAAAAAAGGAATAAATATAAATATTACAGTATTATTTTCTCAGGAATTGAATACAAAATAGTACATTTTGAACATGACAATATATTCATTTATTGGCCAATTTGATTTACTATTCATTTAATAAAAAAAAAAAGTTTTTATCTACTAATCGTAAGATGCCCCATCGAGGATTATAGCTCACGATGTGCGCTCAACATGCTTTGTCTCGATTAATCCTATTGTGACGGCCGAGAGAGAGGTTATGACTCAAAGGCAGGATGCAATCAACTGAGTAAGTTTATTAAAGAACACTCTCCTTTATATACAAAACCTCAAGGCAACAGGAAAATACATGTTCGAGAAAGTGACAATGTTACAGAGGAAAACCAGAGACATGTTTATTCTGGTTCTTTTTAGTGCGAGGGAAGAGCGCAGATACAAGCATAATATATACAAAATAATTTATGTACGATCGTGTGACACACGGTTGGTACACTATTACACATTGACAGCATATATTAAATGCCTGCATTCCTACTCGTTCCTTCACGTTGCTTTAGAGTCTAGTGGTGTGAAAAGTAGCTTATGATATTATATGTTCGCTTTCACGATAAATGTGAAATCAATAGGAAGTCGGTCCACTCTGAGGCATTTATCGGAAATGATTTATATTGTCTTTGAATTGTCAGTATTTGCTAAATATGATTGCATTGGAGATTTATTTGGTAACAATAAGAACATAAAGCAAAAATAGTTAAAGATATCTAGGTTGTTAGAGATATTGTAAAAGTGCATGCAAAAGAGAGAGAGAGAGAGAGAGAGAGAGAGAGAGAGAGAGAGGGAGACAGAGAGAAATTACCAAAAATGATATATGAACAAAGGAACTCAGTTACCAGATGATGAAAAGAAAACAAAATGAGAACATTATTACCTAAACTCTTTAACCCCCAATTGGACGTACTGGTACGTTTCACAAAACTCATCCCTTTACTCCCATGGACGTACAGGTACGTCCTTTCAAAAAACTGCTATTCACATTGTTTTTTGCATATTACTGATGATTTTTCAAAAAAACTTCAGACCTTTTCCAAGAGAATGAGACCAACCTGACCTCTCTATGTAGAAAATTAAGGCTGTTAGAACAATTCAAAAAAAAAATATACTGCAAAATGTGCATAGAAAAAAATTGTGTGGTGGTTAAGGGTTGGAGAGTTCCTAATAGCTTGGGGGTAAAAGGGTTAATAAAAAAAAATTTATTATCGCAATGGTTAGCCATAAAATTATCAAGCAAGAGATAATACAGTATATCCACTGCCTGGTAAGTCTGAGGTCTCTTACCTTATGGTCGAATGGCAGGTGAATTACCTTATGGTCGAATGGCAGGTGAATTACCTTATGGTCGAGTGGCAGGTGAATTACCTTATGGTCGAGTGGCAGGTGAATTATGGTTGAGTGGCAGATGAATTACCTTATGGTCGAGTGGCAGGTGAATTACCTTATGGTCGAATGGCAGGTGAATTATGGTCGAGTGGCAGATGAATTACCTTATGGTCGAGTGGCAGGTGAATTACCTTATGGTCGAATGGCAGGTGAATTATGGTCGAGTGGCAGATGAATTACCTTATGGTCGAGTGGCAGGTGAATTACCTTATGGTCGAATGGCAGGTGAATTATGGTCGAGTGGCAGATGAATTACCTTATGGTCGAGTGGCAGGTGAATTACCTTATGGTCGAATGGCAGGTGAATTATGGTCGAGTGGCAGATGAATTACCTTATGGTCGAGTGGCAGGTGAATTACCTTATGGTCGAATGGCAGGTGAATTACCTTATGGTCGAATGGCAGGTGAATTATGGTTGAGTGGCAGATGAATTACCTTATGGTCGAGTGGCAGGTGAATTACCTTATGGTCGAATGGCAGGTGAATTATGGTCGAGTGGCAGGTGAATTACCTTATGGTCGAATGGCAGGTGAATTACCTTATGGTCGAATGGCAGGTGAATTACCTTATGGTCGAATGGCAGGTGAATTATGGTCGAGTGGCAGGTGAATTACCTTATGGTCGAATGGCAGGTGAATTACCTTATGGTCGAATGGCAGGTGAATTACCTTATGGTCGAATGGCAGGTGAATTATGGTCGAGTGGCAGGTGAATTACCTTATGGTCGAATGGCAGGTGAATTACCTTATGGTCGAATGGCAGGTGAATTACCTTATGGTCGAGTGGCAGGTGAAGGCCGTTGATGGCTGAGCTCATTCCGGGACTGAGTAAGATCAACCACGAAGATCGGCAATGTTCCTCAGAATCGAAGATCTAATTGCCATAGGAACATGAATGAACAACTGCTGCACATACATTTTATATACATTAATACATATATACATACATATGTATGTATATATACGTAATATATATACATATATATAAATTTACTGTATATATATATATATATATATATATATATATATATATATATATATATATATACAGTATGTATGCATGTATGTATATATACATATATATACTATATATATATGTGTGTGTATGTATGTATATATATACATATATATATATATATATATATATATATATATATATATATATATATATATATATATATATATATATATACATACATATATATATATATATATATATATATATATATATATATATATATATATATATATATATATATATATATATATATATGTGTGTGTGTGTGTGTGTGTGTATATAAATATATTAAATATATACACTTATATACAGTATACATACATATTTGTATATATGAATAAATCATTGTTTAAAATCCAATTTTCATTTCCTATATATATATGTATATATTGTACATATATATACTATATATATATATATATATATATATATATATATATATATATATATATATATATATATATATATATATATGTGTGTGTGTGTGTGTGTGTATGTGTATAAATATATTGAATATATACACTTATATACAGTATACAGTATACATACATATTTTTATATATGAATAAATCATTGTTTAAAATCCAATTTTCATTTCCTATAAGATGATATTAAAAGTAATAAAAACTAATAATGGCATTATACTTCTCAAGGGATTAATCAAATTATAAATCCAACACTATTCAAAATCCTCTCCCGCATTAATAATGGAAGACATTTTTATGCCTACCAAATATAGAATGTATAAACATATTCATTCTCATCCATCTTACATCTCTAAATTATCTATTCATACTTGCAATCAACATCTCCTCCTACGCCTGTTGACGCAAAGGGGCTCGGTTAGATTTCGCCAGGCGTCTATATCTTGAGTTTTTTAATCAATACTTCTCCATTCATCATCTCCTACTTCACACTTCCTATTCCTCAGCCATGTAGGCCTGGCTCTTCCAACTCATATAGTGCCTTGTGGAGCCCAGTTGAAAGTTTGATGAACTAAACTCTTGGGGAGTGCGAAGAGCATGCTCAAACCATATTCATCTATCCCTCACCATGGCACTCGGTTAATTTCTTAAATTTTCATTTCTAATCTTGTCTTGTCATTTACCTCCCAATATTCTTCTGAGGGCTTTGTTCTCAAATATACAAAATCTGTTGAATATTGTTTTATTGTCATACCAAAACTCGTGTCCATACAGTAACACCGACCTCACTAAACTGATATATAGCCTGATTTTAATGCGTAATTTCAGGGGATTTGATTTCCAAATTTTATTTAAAATAGCCATTGTCTGATTTTTTTTTTTTTTTTTTTTTTTGCAACTTTTCATCAAACTCTAATTCTAAAGATCCTGTATTATAGGTTATAGTTTCTAAATATTTAAACGATTCCACCCCATTAATCCTTTCTCCTTCCAATGATATTTCATTTTCCATTACATATTCCATTAACATCATCTCTATCTTTTATTTATCTAGAGCCCAACCTCATGTGATATTTCAAGCTGGTAATCAAGCTTTGCAATTCCTGTGCTGTTCAGCTAATAAGGACAGTGTCATCAGTATACTCTAGGTCAGTTAATTTCCTGTTACCAATCCAGTCCAATCCTTCTCCACCATCCCCAACTATCTATGCATTACAAGATTCATGAGGAGGATAAACAACATAGGTGACAACACATTCCCTTGGAGTGCTCCACTGTTCACTTGAAATTTATTTGATAGGACTCCACTAACATTAACTTTGTACTTGCTATACTCGATAAACAACATAGGTGACAACACATTCCCTTGGAGTGCTCCACTGTTCACAGGAAATTTATTTGATAGGACTCCACTAACATTAACTTTGTACTTGCTACACTCATGAACCATCTCAATTAAATTTACATATTTAAGAGGAACTCCATAATGATGCAGGACTCTCCAGTCGCAGCAGGACATAATGATGCATACCTTTTCATCGATATTCTGATTTGAATGTGTAATTTCTTCGACTTCTTGATTATTATTATTATTATCATTATTATTATTATTATTATTATTATTATCATTTAAATTAAAACCCTACTTGGAAAAGCAGGATCTACAGTATAAGCCCAAGGGCTCCAAAAGCGAAAAATAACCCAGTGAGGAAATGAAATAAGAAAATAAATAAACTACAAGAGGTAATACATACATTCATACATATACCAAAGGCACTTCCCCCAATTTTGGGGGGTAACCGACATCAACAATGAAACAAAACAAAAAAAAGGGGACCTCTACTCTCTACGTTCCTCCAGCCTAACCAGGGATTCAGCCGAGTTCAGCTGGTACTGCTAGGGTGCCACAGCCCAACCTCCCACATTATCCACCACATATGAAGCTTCATAATGCTGAATCCCCTACTGCTGCTACCTCCGCGGTCATCTAAGGCACCGGAGGAAGCAGCAGGGCTTACCGGAACTGCGTCACAATCGCTCGCCATTCATTCCTATTTCTAGCACGCTCTTTTGCCTCTCTCACATCTATCCTCCTATCACCCAGAGTTTTCTTCACACCATCCATCCACCCAAACCTTGGCCTTCCTCTTGTACTTCTCCCATCAACTCTTGCATTCATCACCTTCTTTAGCAGACAGCCATTTTCCATTCTCTCAACATGGCCAAACCACCTCAACACATTCATATCCACTCTAGCCGCTAACTCATTTCTTACACCCGTTCTCACCCTCACCACTTCGTTCCTAACCCTATCTACTCGAGATACACCAGCCATACTCCTTAGACATTTCATCTCAAACACATTCAATTTCTGTCTCTCCATCACTTTCATTCCCCACAACTCCGATCCATACATCACTTTCTCATATAGAACTCTCTTTATATTCATGCCCAACCCTCTATTTTTACTACTCCCTTAACTGCCCCCAACACTTTGCAACTTTCATTCACTCTCTGGCGTACATCTGCTTCCACTCCACCATTTGCTGCAACAACAGACCCCAAGTACTTAAACTGATCCACCTCCTCAAGTAACTCTCCATTCAACATGACATTCAACCTTGCACCACCTTCCCTTCTCGTACATCTCATAACCTTACTCTTACCCACATTAACTCTCAACTTCCTTCTCTCACACACCCTTCCAAATTCTGTCACTAGTCGGTCAAGCTTTTCTTCTGTGTCTGCTACCAGTACAGTATCATCCTCAAACAACAACTGATTTACCTCCCATTCATGATCATTCTTGCCTACCAGTTTTAATCCTCGTCCAAGCACTCGAGCATTCACCTCTCTCACCACTCCATCAACATACAAGTTAAACAACCACGGCGACATCACACATCCCTGTCTCAGCCCCACTCTCACCGGAAACCAATCGCTCACTTCATTTCCTATTCTAACACATGCTTTACTACCTTTGTAGAAACTTTTCACTGCTTGCAACAACCTTCCACCAACTCCATATAACCTCATCACATTCCACATTGCCTCCCTATCAACTCTATCATATGCTTTCTCTAGATCCATAAACGCAACATACACCTCCTTACCTTTTGCTAAATATTTCTCGCATATCTGCCTAACTGTAAAAATCTGATTCATACAACCCCTACCTCTTCTAAAGCCACCCTGTACTTCCAAGATTGCATTCTCTGTTTTATCCTTAATTCTATTAATCATTACTCTACCATACACTTTTCCAACTATGCTTAACAAACTAATACCTCTTGAATTACAACACTCATGCACATCTCCCTTACCCTTATATAGTGGTACAATACATGCACAAACCCAATCTACTGGTACCATTGACAACACAAAACACATATTAAACAATCTCACCAACCATTCTAGTACAGTCACATCCCCTTCCTTCAACATCTCAGCTTTCACACCATCCATACCAGATGCTTTTCCTACTCTCGTTTCATCTAGTGCTCTCCTCACTTCCTCTATTGTAATCTCCCTCTCATTCTCATCTCCCATCACTGGCACCTCAACACCTGGAACAGCAATTATATCTGCCTCCCTATTATCCTCAACATTCAGCAAACTTTCAAAATATTGCGCCCACCTTTTCCTTGCCTCCTCTCCTTTTAACAACCTTCCATTTCCATCTTTCACTGTCTCTTCAATTCTTGCACCAACCTTCCTTACTCTCTTCACTTCTTTCCAAAACTTCTTCTTATTCTCTTCATATGACTGACCCAGTCCCTGACCCCACCTCAGGTCAGCTGCCCTCTTTGCCTCACGTACCTTGCGCTTTACTTCCACATTTTTCTCTCTATATTTTTCATACTTCTCTATACTATTACTCTGCAGCCATTCTCCAAAAGCCCTCTTTTTCTCTTCCACTTTTACCTTCACTCCTTCATTCCACCATTCACTGCCCTTCCTCATGCTGCCTCCAACAACCTTCTTGCCACATACATCACTTGCAATCCCAACAAAATTTTCTTTTGCTAATGAACAAATAAGACGAAACAATTTAAGAACAGCAACAACATTAAAATAGATATTTCATATATAAACTGTAAAAGAGACTTATGAACATCAAGACATTCGCAGCGTTTGAACTTTTCAAGTTCAAATTACATTAAAAAACGTCCAAACTCTCAATATATATATATATATATATATATATATATATATATATATATATATATATATATATATATATATATATATATATATATATATATCATTTCAAATCTCAGGATATAAAACCTTTAGATTAGTGTCTATTCTCGTACTATGTCAATATTCTTCATTTAATTTGTTAAAGAATAGTATGAAATTTATAGTAATATGATAGAGATTCTTTTTTTTCCAATTAAAAAGAAAATAATTTTATACATACTTTTTGGACATTTGTAAAATCCTTTCCAGTCAAGACATAAGTCACGAATAATGGCGAAGAATTGCTTCTTCTCCTCAACATTGCAAGTCTCTTGCCACATTCCCTTTCAAGAGTCATCTCGGTTAAGGAAGAATTTGGTTCTCCTTTGCAGGAGTTATGGAAGGCAACATATGTAGGTGGAGAGTGAAGGAGTCCCCTTTGGGATGTTAGTAGCCATTTTCCCAACAGTGTTACCCTAGATGACCTTACAGTGGAGTTAGTTCCTGAAATGTATAGCTTTACAGTGATGTTAGTTCTGAAATGATGAATTTACAGTGACATTAGTTCCTGAAATGATGAATTTACAGTCATGATATTTCCTGAAATGATGAATTTAGTCATGATATTTCCTGAAATGATGAATTTACAGTCATGATATTTCCTGAAATGATGAATTTACAGTGACATTAGTTCCGGAAATGATGAATTTACAGTCATCATATTTCCTGAAATGATGAATTTACAGTCATGATATTTCCTGAAATGATGAATTTACAGTGACATTAGTTCCGGAAATGATGAATTTACAGTCATGATATTTCCTGAAATGATGAATTTACAGTCATCATATTTCCTGAAATGATGAATTTAGTCATGATATTTCCTGAAATGATGAATTTACAGTCATGATATTTCCTGAAATGATGAATTTACAGTGACATTAGTTCCGGAAATGATGAATTTACAGTCATCATATTTCCTGAAATGATGAATTTACAGTCATGATATTTCCTGAAATGATGAATTTACAGTGACATTAGTTCCGGAAATGATGAATTTACAGTCATGATATTTCCTGAAATGATGAATTTACAGAGACATTAGTTCCTGAAATAATGAATTTACAGTGACATTAGTTCCTGAAATGTATAGCTTTACAGTGATGTTAGTTCTGAAATGATGACTTTACAGTGACATTAGTTCCTGAAATGATGAATTTACAGTCATGATATTTCCTGAAATGATGAATTTAGTATCGCTAGCACATGAAATTACACAGTCTCTCTTAGTTAAGCGAAGTGTTAAGAACTTTCTTTTAAAATTTAATACTATTTATATGGTCTTCAAAGTATAGAAATTGAATTAGACGAGTATGGACGTATCCTCTTTATCGCTTTCTCAATTTGACCCCAAATTCCACACTTGCAAATTTCCAGGGGCCGATGGAAATGAACCTGATAGTGAGACTCTTTTCACTTGGTTTCCTTGCAAATCTGACCTGGTCTTTAGAATGCCACAACAAAGACATGATTTGTGTTATTCATGATCAAATTTTCCTTTGAGGAGCTGATATTAATACTGATTTTGTGGTCTACCAAGTCCAAGAAATCTTAAATTCCATATACTGATTTATTTATTAACCTAATTATTTAATCATTAACCCTTTTACCCCGCGGCTCTTTGGAAATTTCCAACCCTTAACCCCCAAGGGGTTATTTTTTTCTCAGCACATTTTGCAGTATATTTTTCTTTAAATTGCTCTAACAGCCTTAATTTTTGTCATAGAGAGGTCAGGTTGGTCTCATTCTCTTGGAAAATGCCTGAATTTTCTCAAAAAAATTATCAAAAATATAAAAGAAAAAAAAATTTATAGCATTCTTTTGCAAGGATGTGCCGGTACGTCCATGAGGGTAAAGGGATGGGTTTTGTGAAACGTACCAGTACGTCCTTTGGGGTTAAAGGGTTAATTGATTTTGTTATTCCTCTTTTTAAGTTTGGTTTACCTTCAAGGGGATGAATGAAGTGAATATGGTAGAATCCTTGGCGCTGTGCATACTGCATCATAAACACTGACAAGTCCGGTTTGAAAATGACACCATTTATACTATGAAAACTGACAGACAGGGTCAAAAGTATGAAGAATTTCATTATCACGTTTTGATGAGAGAAACAGTACTGACTATATAAACAAAACGAGTTTTCTCCTGACCCGCGAGTTGCAGGAGAAGACAGCAAATGAAGGGGACAGCTACGTGACCTTCAATACTGCTTGCTTATTGCAATGAGCTCTAAGTCAGTGTTGCCAGGTTTTCTAAAGGAGAAAAGACCAACTTTAAATAAACTACCGCTTTAAAAGGCCAACCCTTTATTAGAAAAAGACCAATATATATAGTATTTAAGGTCCACCTTTTTCATGATATTACTAAAGGCCAACCAATTTCAAAAAGGCCAAATTTGTGATTTTTTCGCCTGAAAAAGACCAACCTGGCAACCCTGCTCTAAGTCATAAATAAAAATGATAGTCACCCTGAAGCCGTTTTGGCAAAGTCAAGGTCGATATAAAATTTATTAATGTCCATTGCGACCGTTTGACCTATTTTATTATTCTGTTGTTCTTTTTAGAGTAGATGTATGACCAGGAGTGTCAGTCCATTAATCAATAACTAATTTGTTTCCATGTTTATGATCACAAATAACATCGTCGATAAAACTCTGACTCAGGTTTTGTGCTGAATTTCTTAAGTTCAAACAAAGTGAAAAAGGCCTTCCATTTCAGGAAGTGATAAATCTTTTTTTTACTAGAAAATATCATTATCAAAGCTTCATCAATCGTAGCCTTCCTTCTGGAAGGACATTTCCCTAAACATTTCAGCAATAATAATGATACGAATTGTTGACCCGAGTCGCTCTATTAACGTTCGTGAAAGCTTTTGTAACCTAATGACACAGTGGTAGTATATACAAAAGTTAAAATTGAAAAGCTAAAACTGAAGCAGCATAATTTCAACTGGCCATTTATTTATTAAAGGTTCATACAATTGTTCTAAGATATGATGTTAGACTTGAAGCTTTTTGGCTCCATTGCCACTCTCGTGATAGGTATTTATTGCAAAGTGCAACATTAGCTTATGAGTCAATAGTTTTTAGTATGTTTTAGTGACCAATATTAAAACAATCCAAGAATTTACCACATTCACTGATCAGAAATACAGGAATTTTATGGACGTACCACTCTGCAGTAATGCTTTTATTGTTCATTGCCCTAAAGAGCTAACTCAAGTTGATTGATCTGAGGTTTTCTTCCACCCTGATATCTAAGATCATTGACGCCGAGAGCTAACTCGAGTGCTTTTCATATTTTTTATTTCTGGAATTTATGAAGCTTCATCTGTGGTGGATAATATGGGAGGTTGGGCTGTGGCACCCTAGCAGTACCAGCTGAACTCGGTTGAGTCCCTTGTTAGGCTGGAGGAACGTAGAGAGTAGAGGTCCCCTTTTTGTTTTGTTTCATTTGTTGATGTCGGCCACCCCCCAAAATTGGGGGAAGTGCCTTGGTATATGTATGTATGTATGTATAAACTATGAATCGGGGCTAGAACCTGGGAAGCCATTCATGCAAAGATATAAATGAGATAGTAATAGATTGGCCAAGGCATCAGCCACCCGTTGAAATACTACTGCTAGAAAGATATGGTGTCCTTTGACTGGTCAGACAGTACTAAATTGGACCCCTCTCTGGTTAAGACTGATTTTACCCTTGCCTGAACATACACCGAATATTCTAGCCCATTCTTTCCCCATTCTCCTCTTTCTTCATACATCTGACATTACCAAACAGTTCCTCTTCGCTCCTGTAAATCATTTCAGGAACCAACGCCAATGTAAATTTATCATTTCATGAACTAACGTCACTGTGAAGTCACCACTTCAGGAACTAATGTCACTATAGAATCATCACTTAAGGAACTATCATCACCGTAAAGTCATCTTTTCAGGAACTTATGTTAAAGTAAATTCATAATTTCAGCAACTAACATCACTGTAAAGACATCATTTCCGGAACTAATATCACTGTAAAGTCATAATTTTATAAACTAATATCACTGTAAAGTTAAAATTTCAGGAGCTAATATCATTGTAAAGTCATATTTTTAGAAACTAACGTCACTGCAAAGTCAAAATTTCAGGAACTAAGATCACTGTAAACCCATTACTTCACGAACTAAAGTCACGGTGATAACATCATTTCACGAACTAAAGTCACGGTGATAACATCATTTCACGAACTAAAGTCACGGTGATAACATCATTTCACGAACTAAAGTCACGGTGATAACATCATTTCACGAACTAATGTCACTGTAAAGTCATCATTTCATGAACTATTCCCATGGTGATAACATTATTTCAGGAACTAACGTCGCTATAAAATCATCATTACAGGAACTAACGTCGCTATAAAGTCATCATTACAGGAACTAACGTTACAATGAAGACATCATTTCAGGAACTGACGTCACTGTAAATTCATCATTTCAGGAACTAAGGTCATTGTATAGCCATCATTTCACGAACTAACGTTACAATGAAGACATCATGCCAGGAACTAATGTCGCTGTAAAGTCATAATTTCCGAAATTAATGCGACTGTAAAGCCATTATTCCACAAACTTTATCACTGGAAAGTTATCATTTCAGGAACTAAAGTTACTATAAAGTCATCATTTTACAAACTAACGTCACTGTAAAGTCATCATTTCAGGAACTAAAGTTACTATAAAGTCATTATTTCACAAACTACGTCACTGTAACGATATAATTTCAGGAACTAACATCACTGTAAAGTCATCATTTCAAGAAATAATGTCACAGTAAAGTCATCATTTCAAGAACTAACGTCATTGTAAAGTCATTATTTCAGGAACTAACATCACAGTAAACTCATCATTTCAGGAACTAACGTCACTGTAACGTCATAATTACAGGAACTAACATCATAGTAACGTCATAATTTCAGGAACATCACAGTAAAGTCATCATTTCAGGAACTAACGTCACTGTAAAGTCATTATTTCAAGAACTAACATCACAGTAAAGTCATCATTTCAGGAACTAACATCACTGTAATGGCATTATTTCAGGAACTAACATCACAGTAAAGTCATCATTTCACGAACTAACATCACTGTAATGTCATCATTTCAGGAACTGACATCACAGTAAAGTCATCATTTCTAGAACTAACGTCACTGTGAAGACATCATTTCAGGAACTAACATCACAGTAAAGTCATAATTTCAGGAACTAACGTCCTTGTAAAGACATCATTTCACGAACTAACATCATAGTAAAGTCATCATTTCAAGAACTAACGTCACTGTAAAGTCATTATTTCAAGAACTAGCATCACAGTAAAGTCATCACTTAATGAACTAACATCACTGTAATGGCATTATTTCAGGAACTAACATCACAGTAAAGTCATCATTTCACGAACTAACATCACTGTAATGTCATCATTTCAGGAACTAACATCGCAGTAAAGTCATCATTTCGAGAACTAACGCCACTGTGAAGACATCATTTCAGGAACTAACATCACAGTAAAGTCATAATTTCAGGAACTAACGTCCTTGTAAAGACATCATTTCACGAACTAACATCATAGTAAAGTCATCATTTCAAGAAGTAACATCACTGTAACGTCATCATTTCAGGAACTAATGTCACTGTGAAGACATCATTTCAGGAACTAAAATCACAGCAAAGTCATCATTTCAGGAACTAACATCACAGTAAGTCATCATTCTAAGAACTAACGTCACTCTGAAACATCATTTCAGGAACTAACGTCACAGCAAAGTCGTCACTTCAGGAACTAACATCACAGCAAAGTCATCATTTCAGGAACTAACATCACAGTAAAGTCGTCATTTCAAGAACTAACGTTACTGTGAAGACATCATTTCAGGAACTAACATCACAGAAAAGTCATCATTTCATGAACTAACATCACAGTAAAGTCATCATTTCAGGAACTAACGTCACTGTAAAGTTATCATTTCAGGAACTAATGTCACTGTAACGTCATCATTTCAGGAACTAACGTCACTGTAAAGTCATCATTTCAGGAACTAACATCACTGTAAAGTCATCATTTCAGGAACTAACGTCACTAAAGTTGTCATTTCAGGAACTAATGTCACTGTAACGTCATCATTTCAGGAACTAACGTCACTGTAAAGTTATCATTTCAGGAACTAACGTCACTGTAAAGTTGTCATTTCAGGAACTAACGTCACTGTAAAGTTGTCATTTCAGGAACTAACGTCACTGTAACGTCCTTATTTCAGGAACTAATGTCACTGTAACGTCATCATTTCAGGAACTAACGTCACTGTAACGTCATAATTTCAGGAACTAACATCACTGTAAAGTCATCATTTCAGGAACTAACGTCACTGTAAAGTTGTCATTTCAGGAACTAACGTCACTGTAATGTCATCATTTCAGGAACTAACGTCACTGTAACGTCCTCATTTCAGGAACTAACGTCGCTATAAAGCCATAATTTCAGGAAATAAATCT
Organism: Palaemon carinicauda; assembly: GCF_036898095.1. Lineage (NCBI taxonomy): Eukaryota > Metazoa > Arthropoda > Malacostraca > Decapoda > Palaemonidae > Palaemon > Palaemon carinicauda. Next base: position 285,806,709 of record NC_090725.1, read on the forward strand.
TTTCAGGAACTAACATCACTGTAAAGTAATCTATGGTAACATTGTCGGGAATATGGCTGCTGACATCCCAGGGAGAGTCCTTAACTCTCCACTTCCATTATTGCCTTTATATATATAGATAGATATATATATATATATATATATATATATATATATATATATATATATATATATATATATATATATATATATATATATATATATATATATATATATATATATATATATATATAAATATGAAGGAATGTTCAATTTGATGTACGATATGTTTTCCCTGTTATGTGTATCTCTTTGCACAGGGTTCAGGAAAAGACACAAGTCAGTTCCCGCTCATCCCTTGATCTGTAATCAACTCTTGTACATTAAAGGAATCAACTGTTCCCGAGTATGTCTTAACCTGCTTACATGGTGCAGTGAATCTCGTTCCAAAGCAGGACCCACAAGATGCTGAGACGAGGCCATCACAACACACCCAGGGGCACAGCAAGACGTTCCCCCAGGGGCACTGCAAGCAGGAATGCAACACCGGCAACCCGGCGCCACGAGGGACAGGACTTGTTACAGGCTTTGGTTGGCCTCATGGCACAAGGAAGACCACATGGTTCAGCCTCGGCAGGTATTAGGGTGATGTGCCCTGAGAAGTGTAGCTATGAGATGACACAAAGCAGTTTTCGAGAATGGTGTCGCTCTACGAGTGATTGGCTGGCCTTAGGAAACGTCTCAGGAGAGAATGCACTTATCAGTATCCGGTTAAACTGCGATGAGAAGTTAAGGATGGCTATAGATGCAACGCACTCAGAGGTTCAGTGGAACTCATTAACGGACTCTGAGGCATTTGACAGACTGGAGGAGATCACGGCGAAGTCTGTGAATAAGACAGTGGCATGGGACAAGTTTTTCTCAGCGCAACAAGGCGACCAAGAAACCGCGAAATCTTTTGTACATAGGTGCCAACAATTGGCCTTAGATTGTGGGTTTAAGTGTCCCCATTGTCGAGCTGATCTGAATGATTTTGTGTTAGTTCAGCGGATAACAAGTGGTTTAAGCAATGTGGGACCTTAAGCAAGAGATCCTACAGGATCATGAAGTTTTCAATACTGTGCAGAAATTGTTACGTAAATGTGAAATTTATGAATCCGCAGAAAAGGATAATATTAGCGCTCGTGGAAGGGCAAATGTAGCTAGTTTGGTAAAAGGGGATGAGATAGGCTAAGGCCTAGTTGAAAGTGGGTTAGAAGGTGAAAGTAAAATTATTGCTAGCTATAGGTCTAATAATAGTGACAAGGGACATGGCCGTGGCAGTAGTAGCTCGAAACCTACTGGTAGCAGTAAGTCAGATACCAGGTGTAAAAAGTGTGGTGGTCGTTCTCATTGGCAGGGAAAATGTCCTGCTGATAATGTCAACTGTTTTCAGTGAGGTATTGTGGGGCACTTTGCTAAATTCTGTCGTCAAGGGGGCCAACAGCCCGCCAAAACGGCGCCTATTATTGTGGACACGTCTGTTACGTCATGCACTGTTGCCTATCCACCTGTGGACAATCGCCAGGTAGGCCTATGTGCGGCAATGGGGAAACTGCCGATGGTGAAAATAAAGGTTAAGCATGAGTTCTCATGTGAGTGTGTTGTTGTTGAGGCTGTTCCAGACACAGGGGCAGAAGTGTGTATAGTAGGGGTAGATTTGTTACCAAAATTGAATTTGAAGGTACCTAATCTCTCTCGGTGTAATGTCATTGTAAATCACGCAGGGGAGAAGTCATTGAGAATATATGGGTCTGTTGATATGCTAATAGAATTGGGTGATAAATCAGTGAGCATTAGTGTTATCGTTGAGCAGAGTGCTACCCGTTTTTATATGTCTTTAGGAGTGTGTAAATCACTAGGTCTAGTGCATACAAAGTTTCATAATCATACTGTCGCTACCGTGAATGACGTCACTCGGAAACCCTCTGCGTCGACTAACCCCCGCCAAACGCCTGAAGAAAACGTTCACACACGGGTAGGGGGTGTGGTCGTCAGCGCGAGATGCCATACGCTGCCACGGAGGAGAATGTCTCTAGGCTGAGGGACTGGCTACTGCAACGTTTTGCGAAGACAACGTTCAACTTTTCAAGAAACCCTCTGCTGATGATGAAAGGAGCCCCTCGCCACATTCACCTGAGGGAAGGTGCCATCCCCTATGCGTGTCATACACCTATACCAGTTCCTAAGCATTGGGAGGCCGATGTTAAGGCTCAGCTCGACGAAGATGTCAAATTAGGAGTAATTAGGGAGGTCCCTGCTGGTACAGCTACGGACTGGTGTGCGAGGATGGTAGTAGTAGCAAAGAAAAATGGTAAACCACGGAGGACCGTGGACTATCAAGAGCTTAATAAGAATTGCAAACGAGAAACGCATCACACATGTGCTCCTTTTGACATGGTGTGCCACTTTGTACATATAAGACTGTAGTTGATGCCTAAGCCGGATTCCACCAGGTGCCATTAGATGAGGAGAGCCGACAGTTGACAACGGTTATTACACCATGGGGGAGATACCAGTATTGTCGAACACCTATGGGTCATTGCGCTGCCCCCGATGCATACACGAAAAGGTTCGATGACGTCATTATTGATGTACACAGAAAGTACAAGTGCATAGATGACGTGTTGTTATATGACGACAGTGTTGAGGGAGCCTTTTGGCATACTTGTGATTTTTTGCAATTATGTGGAGATAATGGTATTACGCTGAATCCGGAAAAATTCCGATTTTGTCAAAGACAGGTAGAGTTTGTGGGGTACGAACTTGATTGGGATAATTATAGGCCTTCTAATGAGCATATGAGTTCCATTAAGAACTTCCCCATGCCTGCAAGCCCAACTATCACAGATATAAGATCTTGGTTTGGACTTGTGAACCAAATTGCACCTTTCGTGGCTGTAGCACCAGTAATGGAACCATTCAGGGATCTTCTCAAGAAATCCCCCCATCGGAAAGTTTATTGGGACCAACGCCTTCAAAACAGTTTTGTTGCAGCCCGGGACAGCATTTGCAAGATGTTGGGCGACGGACTGACATGTTATGATAAGACAAGGCGCACTGCTGTTGTTACCAATTGGTGCAGAGAAGGAATGGGATTTGTTATATTACAACAATATTGCAATTGCGAGGATCTCAATGCCCCTTTTTGTTGTAAGGGGGGATGGAAACTGGCATTATGTGGCAGCAGGCACCTGACGGAGGCGGAGGCCGGCTATGCCGTCATTGAGGGGGAAGCGGCTGCAGTAGTATGGTGCCTTAGGAAATCGAGATTGTTTTTACTGGGATGTCCGAATTTCATTTTAATCACGGACCATACAGTAGACCTTTGGTAAAACTCTTTGGGGATAGGAGCCTAAAAGACATTGCAAACCCGAGACTACTAAGGTTGAAGGAGAAAACTATGCAATATAGTTTTACCATAAGATATTTGCCGGGGAAGAAGAATTCGGCAGCCGATACATTATCAAGATACCCAGTGATTCGCAGTGAAACTACCGTCAAAGACGGAGAAGAGGAGGAACTTATGAACGAAGTTTGTATTGCCTCCATGACGTCATCGCTGGCGGATGACGTCATTACTATGGACTGGGCTACCATGAGGGGGGAAGCAGAGAAGGATCCTGATTATTTACTATTGCAGCGACGTGTCAGCGAAGGGGGTTGGCCGTCGTCAAGGTCTCAAAAGGAGCCCTGCCTAAAACCTCTTTTCAATGTATGTGATAGACTGAGTGTCATTGAAGGATTAGTCACATATGCATATGACGAGGGGCATGTTCGTCTGGTAGTTCCGGAGGTACTACGTTTACGCATTGCAACCAATTTACATTCAGGTCATCAATCAACTGACTCCATGATCAGAAGAGCACGACAGGCGGTTTATTGGCCTGGGATTGAGGGTGACTTGGCAAATTATAGGGCACAGTGTCATGATTGCAACGTTGCGGCACCTTCGCAACAAAGGGAAAGTATTATATACACTCCCCCTACCGAATATCCATTTCAGAGAACTGTTGCAGATTTATTTCAAGTAGCAGGGAGGCAGTATATGGTCTACGCCGATCGACTGACTGGATGGATGGAAATTTATTTCTTCGCTAACGGAACTACATACACGAGATTGATCCCAGTTTTTAGAAGATATTTTATGCAGTGGGGAGCACCTGAAGAAATACCAGTGGACGAGGGCACAAATCTAACGAGCATGGAAATGAGACATTTCTTCGGTAAGTGGGGGGTATCTATGAGAGTGTCGTCTGCTCACTACCCCCAGTCCAACGGGCAGGCAGAAGCTGCTGTGCGCACCGCCAAACGAACATTAATGGGCAATACTCTACCTGATGGAGGACTAGACAATGACAAGGTGGCTCGGGCGATATTGCAGTATAGAAATACACCATTACGTGGTATAGATAAGTCTCCTGCACAGCTGGCCATGGGTCGCCAACTTCAAGATTCGGTGCCAATGTTAAAAAGTTATCATTTCGTCACCGAGCATTGATCGGAAACCTTGTCCGCAAGAGAGAGGGAAAGAAGCGTTGTTGAGCAACGAATATCATCCAAGTATAACGAGAAAGCCAAGGATCTTTCCCACCTACAAATAGGTGAGAGGGTAGCTATCCAGGATGTGACTACACGAGCCTGGAATAGAAGCGGGGTGGTTATTGAAAAGAATAGCTACCGCCGATATCGCATAAGGTTAGACGGGAGCAGAAGAATTTCAACAAGAAATCGCAAGCATTTGAGATCCCTGCCACCCACACTACCTGAGGGAGAACCTACTCCCACTGCCTTGGGGGAGGGTGGCCCAGTACCCACCCAGGAGAGAAGTAGCACTAGGGTACGTCGTCCTCCGCAATGGCACGATGATTATATTACAGAGTAATGCATTTTAGTTGTGTTTACCATTCATGTATGTTCCAGCGCTGTGTCCGAAGGACTATCTTTATTATAGCTGAATTCCTTTTGCTTCACATGTTACTACCTTTACCAGTTTTATTATTTTTGCAACTAAAAGGAGAAATCTATACTTATGTTTTAAATATACTCTATTTGCTTTGAATGGGGAGCTTTGATCTTAAAGGGAAGGTGTAGGAATGTTCAATTTGATGTACGATATGTTTTCCCTGTTATGTGTATCTCTTTGCACGGGGTTCAGGAAAAGACACAAGTCAGTTCCCGCTCATCCATTGATCTGTAATCAACTCTTGTACATTAAAGGAATCAACTGTTCCAGAGTATGTCTTAACCTGCTTACAGGCCGTCACAGGTCTCTTCCCAGAAATAGATTTTTCCTTCGTCAAAATCCCTTTAATACTAGGTCAGAATTGACTAAGCATGTGGTGAAACAATTCTTTAAAAAATTATGCATGTGAACTATGTGGTGTAGAGTGCCTACAAAAATCCGATTTTTTCCAACATATGACTATGCATATAAATTCCCTATCATACGATTGCCCGTTATGTATGGAAAATTTTCGTTGAAGTCGCAGTTGAGCGAACACTTGAAACTACATGCTCGAAAGAAAAAGAATATAGATAAGATGGAATGCGTTGTCCCTATTTTCAGAAAACTCATAAAGAGGATAAAGATTCGTGGAAGTTTATCCGATCTCTCAAACATAGACGAAGAAAGCTCAAGTCCCAGAAAAAACCATGTTGAGCCGGGCTGCTCCAGTTGGAATGACTTAGAAAAACTCTAAAGAAGAGGATTTTATAAATCCTATATATTTATTAGAAGTTAGAGCTGAAGATAAAAACTTTTTGGAAAACAAGTGTTCCTCAGAAAAGTGTACTGTTAAAGAAGAACATTTTGATGAAGTATGAACCAAGTTGTCCAGAAATCGTGAGCTATCATGTCTCTTTGAGAGTAAAATGCAATTTTTTCCAACACGAATACTTACCTCGAACTACTTTCTTAGGAGTTACCTGTAATCTCCTCTCTACCGACCAGAGTTTTGTGTAGTATACCCTATACCCGTTTTCTATGGAGGGCTAACCCGGGAGTGAGAGAACGTGCCCCGAGGGTAGCCTTTGAGCTAGGTCGAGGTCCGCTTGGGTCCCGTGAGTCAGTAAGTTCTCTGGTCACGATGTGATACCATACTCTCACGTCGCTCTCGTCTCTCTCGACCCTTTGTGTCCACCTCGTGTGTCCCGCGTGGTTACCGCGTGGTAGCTTTGTGCTTATCCCTTGTGTTCTTGCGTGTTCACTACCCTTCCTTGTGCTTCCCAAGTGTATCCCTTGGATTCCCTTCGTTCCTGTGCCTTGTGGTTGTGTGCTATGGAGCAGATCCGCCGTTGTCCTGGGCCTAGAGCCGGAAAGTCGTGTGGAGTGTTCCTCTCCAAGCCTGAAGTAGACCCTCACTCCCTTTGCTCTTCCTGTAGGGGCAGGATGTGCTCGCCATCGGATACGTGCATTGAGTGTGTTAGTTGGAGTGAGATGCAGTGGGTGCGATACGGCACTAAGAAAAAGAAGTCGTCGAAACGTTCACCCAGGAAATCTAGCATCTCTTCGCCGCTACCGTCACCCAGTGGACGGTCCGACAGGGCTTCTGTCTCGACTTCCCCTACCCAGGGTAGGGGACGAGGTAAGTCCGTTGCGGGGAAAGAGCCGAGGGTTCTTCCCCAGGAGTCTAATGTGTGTGAAGTGGGGGTTGCTATGACTTCTCAGGCTAGTGGGGGGCCTGGTAGTGCTGTGTTGGGGGGGTTCGGGAGACTCTGTCCTTGTGCTTGGGGGGCACGTTTTCCTCCGACGACCCCTTATGGTGTAGTAATGTTGTGCCTGTTTCTTCGCCCACTTCGTGGGCCTGTGTTTCAGGTTCTTCGGCAGCTGGCGACGCCCAGGGTAATTTAGACTCCACGGTAAGTGAGTCCTTCGAGTGGAAGCTCCCTAAAACACCAGGTAGGTCCCCAATGCGGATGGAAGAGGGCCTGGATACCTGGTTCCCTAGTGTAGGGCCTCAACCCTCTTTTCCAGCTCCTCTGACGGCGGTTCCAGAAACCTTCCTGCAACCCTCTACCTCTGGTATGCAGCGAGTCGCGAAGCCCTCCGTAGCCCCCGCTTCTGCCCGTCGTGCGGGTGGTACAGTTTCGTCGGGCTCTTCAGATGGTGGGGCTTCGTTCTCTTCAGAAGAAGAAACCAGGAGGAGACATCGGCGCCGGAGGGAGCGGTCCAGGTGCAGTCGTTCCCGCTCAAGATCCCGTTCGAGGTTCAGCAGGAGACGGTTCCGCTCTCCACGGAGGAAACACAGGAGGAGTAGGTCCCCCGATGGTGATTGGGTCTTCGTTCCCCGTAAGTCTGAATTGCAGTGTTCCCCGGATCGGCGATCCAGGGATTTCTCGCCACGAAGGCCATCCTCCAGACGAAGATATGACCCTCGCAGGGAGAAATGCGAGAAGGCCACTTCAGGCAGGCGTAAGGCCGCGAAGCTTCCGGTTCACCCCGCCCAGCGGGGGGAACCGTGCTTCCTTACGGGCAGCCTGGCCGAATCAGCACAGCTGGTTCGGCCCTCGGACTTTAAGAAACGGTTCCCTCCATCGGGTCAGCCCACGGGATCCGCGTCCTCGTCCCCCAGAGAGAATGCACGAACGGTAGTCCTCGCCGGCACGGCGATGCCAGTTCTGACCCCCGAACCTGGTGCGGAGGTTTCTGCCGGGGAAGACCGGTACCACCGCAGGGGAGTGCCTGTTGTTCCAGAACCGAAGCGCCCAGTGGGAGTGCCCGGTGACCCGGCTCCTCAGGATCAGGCCGAAGGTTCTGCTGACGGTAGAGAAGGTTCCCCGACCGAGGACTCGGCCTATCGGAAGGTTATAGGCCTGATTCGAAGGCATCATAGAATTGAAGAACCGGTTACAACCGATGAGGACTACTGGAGGTCCAGCCTGACCCGCTTGATGCAGGCACCCGTCCAACAGAAAACCTCCCTGGCCCTACCTGTGGCCCGAGATCTCGTCCTGGGACGGGCTCATGTCGATAGAGTTGTGGCAGGCAATGCCGAAGCTCCCAAAACACAGAGCTCTTCGAAGTTGCTCCAAGGGCTCAAGTCACAGAGTAGGGTTTATGTGCCAGAGGGACAACGACCGGGAGCCTGCAAGGTGGAGCCTGCCCTCGACGTTCTGGGACAGGGTGCCTCAGAGGACAGAGCCTCTTCAGCACCGATTTGTTTTTCGCAGTCGGAAAACCCACCACACCCTTGAATCTTACTTCTGACAATTGTCTCCGCAACACAAACTTTCCCCTGACGTTATCTAAAACCAGACTCTTAGACAAAAGGACAAAATAAACAAAAACATGACCTTAAAACTATATTTCCTTACAAACTAAAACGCTCATCATAAACCAAAAATCACACTTATCACTAATCATACACGTAACACAAAATAGACATTGATCACACCACTATTCAAATAAACCCTCAAAATAAATAAAGCTTAAAACTAAACACTAACAAAACAAACTTAAATTTACCACAACCCAAACATCAAAACACAGAAACATATGTATATATATTTTATGGACACCAACACAGTCGTCCACACACTGCCACTGTCTTTTTAAGGCAAACTACCAATATGACGGTTTTGTGCTTAACAGTCCACTGGGTGGCAATTTGCCACAGCTACTTCCCTGATTGGGGTGGTTTTTATCATCATCATCATCATTATCATCATCATCCTCATCAACAACAGCAATCGGAATTTAATTCGGTCCGGGTCATCAACAATTATCGAAATCTCAGCAGCCTTATCAAGTTCCTTATACAAGCCAAGTCATCAACAATCGAGTAAATATTCAATGGAGCTCTCTCCAAAGGAGGAATCACGGCCTGCCAAAATAAAAAAAAGAAAACACTTACGAACACTTCTAGCTAACTGAACTATCGCACTATAATCAAAGATAAATAATAAATTGTTCCTATCATTCACAATCACGATAAGCAAAGATAAACAAAACTGTACTTACTCAGAATATAAAAATCACTTCCACACTGGTAAAAATATATAATAGTAATAATCCAGTATTCAAATGAACTGTCTCAAGCTGCAGTCAAAATCAAAATAAGCATTCACCCAAGACATTCACCACTGTCGTAACCTAACTAAAAACATAAACAAACTATCTCATTTGTACCAATAGTCTTTCTCACCACCAACGATCATTCGCTAACTACTCTCTCTCTCTCTCTCTCTCTCTCTCTCTCTCTCTCTCTCTCTCTCTCTCTCTCTCTCTCTCTCTCTCTCTCTCTCTCTCTCTCTCTCTCTCAGGATTTGGCAAAAAACAAAAAATAAAATAAAGCAAAAATAAATCCTCCACAGTAAGACTTAGTTCACGTCTCCTCTTGGTTGGACTGGTGGGCTTCCACACTGGTAGGTGTTCAAGCCACATATGACTTGACGGACCCGGAACAGCAAAGCCTCCTGAGGGAGCTTATCATCTCCGGGGGCAAGACCCTGAAGTTCCTCACGTATCAGTCCCTTGCCCTGTCAGCGAATTGGGTTCTTCGCAAAAGGGACACTATTCTGGCGAAGCTTTCCCGGAAGGTCCCAGACAGGGAGGCAAGGGCCATGAGGAGCCTTCCTGTGTGGGGTGACTCCTTGTTCCCCTTGAAAGAGCTAGAGGAGATCATGGAAAAGGTGGCTAAAAGAAAAGAAGTGAACGCTCCCAGGCCTCAACCGGTAAGGAGGCCCCCCTACAAGAGGTTAGCCTCAGACGGTCCCTCTACTTCTCAGGCCCCCCTAACCTGACGAGGAGAGAAGCCCCTTCTTCCTCGTGGGCTTCAACGCCTCAGCCCCCCCGTAGAGGAGCTCCAGCAGCGTCGGCCTCGTTTAGAACAGGGTATTCTGCCTCCGGGAGAGGCCGTTCAGGCCGCTCCTCCAGGAGGAGGTAGAGTGGGAGGCCCCCTACTCCTGCCCAAGCCTCAGGTTGGGGGATGCCTCAGACTACATTGGCAAGCATGGAAGGCTCACGGAGCAGAGCCCTGGACAGTATCCGTACTGAAGGAGGGGTACAGGTTACCGTTCTTGACAGAACCCCGCCTTTAATTCCGGCCGGCCTGTCGGAGTGGTTGGCACCCAAGTACCCGTTGAAGAGGGCGGCTCTTCAAGAAGAGGTGTCCACGATGTTGGAAAAGGGCGCCATGGAGGAGATCCTGCACCCAGGGCCAGGTTTTTACAGCCGCCTGTTCCTGGTAGAAAAGGCGACGGGGGGATTGGAGACCGGTGATAGACCTGTCAGCTCTCAACAAGTTTGTGCGAAAGACAGATTTCAAAATGGACACTCCGAAGTCAGTCTTGCTGTCCTTGAGGGAGAAAGACTACATGATGACCATGGACCTCAAGGACGCATACTTCCAAATCCTGGTCCATCCCTCAAGTCGGAAGTTTCTCCGGGTGAAATGGGGTACCCAGATCCTACAATTCAAGACCCTCTGCTTCGGGTTGTCGACAGCTCCCCAGGTATTCACGAGTCTTCACGACAGTCTCGGTGTGGGCTCACGAGCGGGCCATTCGCCTCATCCGGTACCTGGACGACTGGTTGCTTCTTTCCTCCTCGGAGGACGTTTTGAAGGAGCAGGGTATAAAACTTCTCCAGTTTTGCAAGGGTCTGGGTATCATGATCAACCCAGAAAAATCGAACCTTTGCAAGGGTCTGGGTATCATGATCAACCCAGAAAAATCGAACCTATCTCCCTCCACCAGAATGACCTATTTGGGGATGACACTGGATTCCCTACTAGTGAAAGCTTTTCCGTCGGAGGAGAGGATAAGCAATCTTATGAAGGTCCTTCTTCCTTTCCTGTCGGGGCAACCCAGGAAGGCGAAGGACTGGCAAAGGCTAATAGGTCATCTGGTGTCGTTGGAGAAACTGGTTCCCCAGGGGAGACTCAGACTCAGGGCCGTCCAATGGAACCGGAAGAGCTTCTGGAACCAACTGGACTCACCCCAGAAATTAATTCCAGTCCTGCCAAACACAATACCCTCCCTGGAATGGTGGCATTGTCGGTCGAACTCGCTCAAGGGGATGCCCTTCGCGACCGAACCTCCCGAGTTGCTCCTATTCACAGTCGCCTCCAACCAAGGATGGGGAGCCCATCTCCTCAACGGGACGGCGAGAGGAACCTGGATGGACGGGGAGAAAGGCCTACACATCAATGTCCTAGAGTTGAAGGCAGTCCAGAAAGCTTGCCTGCACTTCATCGATCTACTAAGGGGAAACACTGTGGCGCTGATGTGCGACAACACCACAGTGGTAGTGTACATAAAGAAGCAGGGAGGCTTAAAATCAAGGGAGTTGTGCGATCTCGCCCTAGAGATCCTAGATTGGGCGGAAGCGAACCAGATAGTGTTATTGGCAAGGTTCATCCCCGGGAAAAAGAACGTCCTAGCCGATGGTCTCAGCAGGATGGGTCAGATAGTAGGAACAGAATGGTCCCTCCTCCCAGAAGTAGCCAGGCTCATCATTCAACGCTGGGGTTCCCCGGTGATGGACCTCTTTGCAACCAAGCAGAACGCGCAACTTCCCATGTATTGTTCTCCTGTCCCAGACCCAAAGGCAGCCTTGGAGGATGCCTTTCAGCACAAGTGGGACAACCTAGACGTGTACGCTTTTCCCCCCTTCACGTTGATCAGGCAAGTGCTCAACAGAGTAAGGGCTGCCCGGAACTTAAGGATGACTTTGGTAGCGCCCTGGTGGCCGGAGAGAGAGTGGTTCGTAGACCTAAAAGACCTGACGAGCCATCCTCCGTGGCCACTCCCCGACAGGTCAGATCTTCTACAACAGCCACATTTTCTCAGGTTCCACGACAACCCACAGTCTCTACGCCTTCACGCCTGGAGACTTATCAAGCGCTTCCTGAAGAAGGAAGGATATTCGTCAGGAACGGCTAAGAGGATGTCGCGATACATGAGAAGGTCGTCGACAGCGGTCTACCAAGCGAAGTGGGCCTCTTTCACGAAGTGGTGCGCTTCGAAGCGCATAAAACCCCTCAAAGCCTCGGTCCCAGATATCGCAGACTTTCTAGTATATCTCAGGGACGAGATAGGGATGTCAATCCCAGCTATAAAAGGAGTACGAGCAGCCTTGGGTCACGTCTTCCTTCTGAAGGGCATCGACCTGGGCTCCTCTAGACACATCTCTATGCTTGTCAGGAGTTTTGAACAGTCCTGCCCCCCTCAAACTGTTAGGGTGCCTCAGTGGGACTTAGCTAGGGTCCTGAAGATGTTAAGTAGCCCCCGTTCGAACCAATGAAGGATATTGTAGACAGGGATCTCACTCTCAAGACAGTCTTTTTTGTTGGCCTTGGCCTCTGCGAAAAGGGTAGGTGAGATCCATGGGCTGTCTTATGACGTCTCTCATTCGAAGGGGTGGAAAGAGATCTCTTTCAAGTTCGTCCCTTCGTTCTTGGCGAAAACCCAGAACCCAGCAGTCTGGGATCCTAAATTCGAGGGGTTCTCTCTGCCAGCTATTCCTAGGACTGGGAATCCTGAGGATTTTGAGGTTATGCCCTGTCAGTGCCATTAGAAAATACCTTGAGAGGACTGCACATCTCCGGCCAGGCATCAAGAGCCTTTTCATCTCCACAGGTGTTGCAAAGAAGCAGGTATCGAAGAATACCATATCCTTTTGGTTGAGACAATTTATTGCCAGGGCCTACAAGGAGGGACTAGCCTTGCCAGGTACTCCCAAGCCCCATGACATCAGAGGTCTGAGCACTTCCTTAGGCTTTGAGAAGAACATGGCAGTGGGCCAAATCCTTCGAGCGGGCACCTGGTCGAACCAGTCGACCTTTACTGCCCATTACCTCAAGGATTACTCAAGAAGGTCCTTAGACGGGTTCTTCATTGGGACAGTCATCTCCGCGCTCCAAGTGATTTAACGGTGAAGCCCCAGGCACAATCGTGGATAGCAAAACCAGGAGACACAGGTTCGTTCCTTTTCACCCTAATCCCCGTTTCCTATCCCTATTGGAGATAACCACACTTATGTAACCATTGAAGAACACGTCTCTGCAACTGTATTACTGGACTCAGCATCAGAAGAATTTTTCAAAGTGTGGGTACTTAGACACTAACGTGAGCTCTTTGTGTAGCTTACCCTACCGTCCGTTTTCCCAGTTTGTTTTTGATTTAGAACCTAGTTCATATCTAGGCTTCTTGGCGTCCGCTTGCGGGGTCTGAAGGTCAGGAAGTCACTCCCACCTCCTAAAGTGTAAGTCTCCTAAGAAAGTAGTTCGAGGTAAGTATTTGTGTTGGAACAAATCAAAAATTTTAAGTAATTTTTATTTTTTCTAACATACTTACCGAGAACTACTTTCGGGTAATGGCCCTCCCTTCCTTCCCCGAGTGCCTTTCTGCCCTTGCAGAGACGTTTTGCAACATCCGAGGAACTTACTGACTCACGGGACCCAAGCGAACCTCAACCTAGCTCAAAGGCTACCCTCGGGGCACGTTCTCTCACTCCCGGGTTAGCCCTCCATAGAAAATGGGTATAGGGTATACTACACAAAACTCTGGTCGGTAGAGAGGAGATTACAGGTAACTCCTAAGAAAGTAGTTCTCGGTAAGTATGTTAGGAAAAATAAAAATTACTTAAAATTTTTGATATTACCATAAATCATTTTACCTTTTAATGTAATGTAGGTTCCAACGAGGTTTGTTTGATTACCAATGAAGCATTAAGTTATAGAAACATTAGTTATATTTTTAACATAATATATTCATCAAGTTTTCATGATCCTTTTTACCTCCGCTAACAAAGTTGGGAGGTTATGTTTTTGCCCCTTCTTGTCCATTTGTCTGTTTGTTTGTGAACAATTTCCTGGCCGCAATTTTAATCATCAAGTAGTGAGACTTTCAGGGATTAATTGATATGTTGAGACGAGGAAGGGGTCCAATCTTGTACCAAGTCATGGGTCTAGGTCAAGATGTAAGAGTGCAAGTCTGGTTCTTCCATATGTTTATGAAAAAATTATTATCCTTTGTTGTTCCAAAATAAAAGCTGTTTTACTAAGATTTCAGAATCATATATAAAATTGCATTTATAGTAAATTTTGTTTTTGTTATATTAAAAAAGGAAAAAAAGTTTCTAGTGTATAGAGTTTTTCTTATTCTACCTTTATGAATGAGTTTTGAGTTGACATTTGTGAGGTCTGAAGTTTGATTTTCTTAATTGGCTCACACAGTCCACTCCTCTCTAAATAGAAATGGGTCCCTAGCTGGGAATCAAAGGCAGATGAAAAAAAATAGATGCCCAGCTTACTGCACAATTCCAGGGCTTAATATGCATGCCTCCTTACCATTGTCCCTTAAACCATTCAGTGGAATGGGACAGCCTTTCTTTTCTGTGTGCTCTGTCGGTGAATACCATAGGGCCTCTGTTACGGCCCTTCCCTTTGATGAAGGAATTATCTAAATGGAAGACAGCCTGTGAATAGTGGTTTTCACACGCCCCTGATGTATACACGACACCCACAAGGTGCTCGCGCGAGGGTAGTAACCTCTGCATTCCATGCTTTTATCTTTCTCTGGTATATTTGGGAGATTTATATCAGAAAAGTGTAAAGAAGGACCCTTTTCCACCGGGCATCACAGGTCTCTCCCCAGAAATAGATTTTTCCTTCGTCAAAATCCCTTTTCTGTGTGCTCTGTCGGTGAATACCATAGTGTACCTTATCTAGTATGCTATGCAATACTAAAGGTCCTTTTCAGCCTCTCTTTGGCCCTCTGTTGCATTGCTTTCTGTCTCATCAATTTTGGGTTATTTAACCCACATTCTGTTGTACTGTATTAGATTCCTTCATGGTTTAAGTCTTCAAATAATCATCTGCTACAGAACTTCTTAAATCTTAGAAAAAATATGTTTGGGTAACCCTAGAAGAGTAGAGATAAGGACAGGGTAATTTTCTTTAGGATGATAATTTTCCAGGTGAGGACTATGGTGCCTGAACATGATAGAAATGTTATGGGCTGAATAGTTTTAAATTCAACACCTTGGTTTCTTCAAGTCCTTTTCTTCTAAATACAGTACTTAGATTACTCTTTGTATTATACAGAGTGATGTATAGTCATAAAGTCCTATATACTGTGTGAAAGAAAAGTTTTCAGTTATAATAACAAGGTTATGATGAAAATCTGAAATAATTTTATGATTTTCACATGTACCAGCATATTCAATAAAAATATGGAGATACCATTTCTGCTGGGAAGTTATAAACAAACTGGCACAACCAAAAATTGACCCTATTTCTAACTTGCAATTTGGTATATCCTCTCAGAAAGTTTGAAAGATTAATATCAACATTGATCATAGAAAAAGACTTTAAAACTCAAAACCCAGTTCATTACTCCAATAGATGTCTGTCTTATTGAGGAAACCCCAAATTCTGGCCTGTATCCTGATTATTATTATTATTATTATTATTATTATTATTATTATTATTATTATTATTATTATTATTACTTGCTAAGCTACAACCCTGGTTAGAAAAGCAGGATGCTATAAGCCCAAAGGCTGGCTCCAATAGGAAAAATAGCTCAGTGAAGAAAGGAAACAAGGAAATAAGAGAATTAATTAACAATTAAAATAAAATTTGTTCCGTAACCGAAATACAAACCACGCTATTTACATTGGGTTTACTTTCGGCGTAGCTGAAATGACGAGCCAATAGTTTTTAACGAGGGTTAACTACCCCCCCGCGCTAGTTAGCGGGGGTAGGGGAAGCTACCCCTCCCCCCCACACACCGGTGATTTACTTCACTTCACTTTTGGCTCCGGCGATGAACAGACGTGTCTGTCCATCGTCCTCGTTTGACAGCCTTAATCTTTTTTGCTTTTCCTTAGCTTGTGTGCGTTTGAAGTTGGCCTCACCCTTGGATATCCATCATGCGCAAGTGCCCTGATATTGCCGGTCGCCCTTGCGGTACTTTCATGTCTGCGGTGGATACGGATCCTCACACCCTTTGCATGCAGAGTCGAGGCTGCCGGTGTGACAGAGAAAATAGTTGTAGTGAGTGCAGGGAGTGGTCTGCCTCCCAGTGGGAGAAGTTTGGCTGCCGGCGTAAGAAGACGTCCAAGAGAGACCGTTCTCCTTCTGGGGTTGCCTTGAAGGAGGAAGGCACTCGGGACTCTTCTTTCGCCGCCCAAACCTCCTCCGAAGCTCCTCGTCCGGCTCCTAAAGAGAGACCGCCGAGTGGGAGCACAGGCCCTAGTTCTGTTTCCCGACCTTGGGTTGGGGGAGAGGGCGTCGCCTCCCATAGCGGGACGGCTCCCCCTCCTCCCCCGGGGGAGGTTATTGATAATGATTCGTTGTCTCATGATGATCTCTTTCAGCTTTGGGCTTCCTTGGGCCTGAAGGGCCTGCCCTTCAAGGAAGCAATGTTTGACCTTGTCAAGTTGGGGGCCGCTGTTAAGCAGTCACCGGTGATAGCATAGGTAGATCCTCTGTCTATCGTCGACGTCGTGGTGACAGAGGCTTCCGACGGGTCGGGGCAAACCTCTGCGGTTCCTGATGAGGTTGACGTTGCTGAAGGCTCTCCTCCCCCTTCTGTACATCCTTCGAAGGGGGAGGGGAGTCCCACGGGATCTTCTGCTGCCAAGCCTCCCTCTCGAGGGGGAGCGCATTGACTGAGACTCCCCTTCGGAGGACGGATGATCCTGACGACCCTCCTCGTGGCCGCCTTCGACGTAAGGCCCACCGTCCGCTACGTCGTAAGGGCCTCCCGTCTCCCTATAAGGGTGCTAAGAGGCGCCTTTTTGAATCTTCTCCTCCTTCCTCCGATGGGGACTCTCCTCGCCGTAAGTAGCCTGCAGCTCCTGCCTCCTTAGACCTCTCCGGGGATCGATCTCCAATGCCTTCCAGACGTTCCGCCCCTGATGAGGATATACAGCAGTCTGACCTCGTCATCTGACGGGCAACGGTCCCTTCGGGGCAAGGGTTGCCTCCCACGGTGTGGGTGCTTCCCGTGTCAGGGTTCCCCTGTGCGCCCTTCTGCAGTGTTAGCGCACTGGCGCTCTCCTGCTCATCAGCATTCTCCTGATCGCCAGCACTCTCCTGTTCGTCAGCGCTCTCCTGATGATCGTCGCCCCAATGCTCGCCAGCGCTCTCCTGAGTACTCCGAACATCCTGCTGTTCCTGTTGTGCGCCCTGCGCGCCATCAGTCTCCTGAGTGCCCTTCTGCAGTGTTAGCGCACAGGCGCTCTCCTGCTCGTCAGCGTTCTCCTGATCGCCAGCGCTCTCCTGCTCGTCAGCGTTCTCCTGATCGCCAGCGCTCTCCTGATCGCCAGCGCTCTCCTGCTCGTCAGCGTTCTCCTGATCGCCAGCGCTCTCCTGCTCGTCAGCGTTCTCCTGATCGCCAGCGCTCTCCTGAGTACTCCGAACATCCTGCTGTTCCTGTTGTGTGCCCTGCGCGCCATCGGTCTCCTGAGCGCCCTTCTGCAGTGTTAGCGCACAGGCGCTCTCCTGCTCGTCAGCGTTCTCCTGATCGCCAGCGCTCTCCTGAGTACTCCGAACATCCTGCTGTTCCTGTTGTGCGCCCTGCCCGCCATCGGTCTCCTGAGCGCCCTTCTGCAGTGTTAGCGCACAGGCGCTCTCCTGCTCGTCAGCGTTCTCCTGATCGCCAGCGCTCTCCTGAGTACTCCGAACATCCTGCTGTTCCTGTTGTGCGCCCTGCGCGCCATCTGTCTCCTGAGCACTCTAGATCTCCTGCCCGTCAGAGCACACCTGCGCTCCCAGTTCCTGACCCGCGCCCTGTGCTCCCACATTCGCCCGCGCGACCTGGAACTTCGGTTCAGGTCTTGGACAAGGACTCTTCTTCCCCTCGCCCTCGCGATCCGGCTCGTCAGCCTGTTCCATCACAGCAACGCTCGCGGTCGCCTGCGCGTAGTTGTAAGGCTATTGTACGCCCTCGCGCCCACGCTCCTCTTGTTCCTAAGGCCGTTCGTGAATGTTCACCTTTGCGCAACGCGCCGGCAGTTCCCACGCAGGATTCCACGCGTCGCCCTTCTGCTCGCCAGTGATCACCAGCTCGCCAGCGACCACAGACGCATCAACGTTCGCCTGCTCGTCAGCGATCTCCTGCGCGTCAACGATCTCCTGACCGCCCGCGTGATCTTTCTCTCCTATGCGTCGGCGCCCAGAGGATCTGGAGAGACATGGGTCTCCTTCTTCCAGCTCGACCGTGCGCGGTCGCTTGCCTGCGCGTTCTACGTGCCATCGCTCGCCAACACGCCACCATGCGCCAACGCCCCATCGCTCGCCTACGAGCCAACGTTCACCAACGCGCCATCGATCACCTGCTCGCCATCGATCTTCCACGCGTTACAGGTCCCCTGGACACCATCAGCAGCGGTCGTTGGAACGATCTCGTTCGCCCGCGCGCCAACGCATTCCCTCGCCGACGTGTCAACACGCTCACTCGCCCAAGTGCTTACTCGCCCACGTGCTTACTCGACCACGCGCTCACTCGCCTACACGCCCGCGCGATCATTCACCAACGCGCGACCGCACCCGCGCTCGATTGTCTCCGCGCGTTTGCGCATCCGCGCTTCAACAGCCTCTCGCGCGCGACTCTTTATTGTCGCCTACCCACGAGCGTCAGCGCGACCCCAGTTCGCGTCGGGTTCCGCAGCTCACGACAGCAGCAGGGACACGTGTCGCCAGACCGCAATCAGGATCGCCCCCGCCTAAGCGCAGGTCTCTGTGTCAGGATCGGGAAGACCCATCAGAGAGGTCAGAACTACTTTCTTCCCCTTTTTCTTCACAGGCAGATCCAGTGGTGTCTGTGACTCGGCAGTCCTGGTTTGGTCATCTGATGCGGGCGTTAGTGAAGGCTATGAAGCCGACACTCGCCGATCAAGGACACAAGCCAACGACGGCCTCGCTCCCGCTGAAGAGAAGGAGAGGAGTGGACTTCGTGGTGACTTCTCCCAGGGAGAAGCTGGTTCCTAAGAGGTCCGTTAGGAAGGCTCCATCCCCTTCGCAGGTGCTTTCTCCTTCTCCTGAAGACGAGGCTTTTCCGTCCGCAGGAGAATCCAGTGAGGTAGCGGTCTCCCCCTCGGCACCAGGGGGGAAGTCGTCTCCTCATGGAGGGGAATCGTCTCGCGTGGAAAGCACCTTCTAGACCTCTTTGTTGGGGTCGTGTATCCCGCCCAGGAAGGAACCTAAAGACTCCAAGACAATTCCGAAGTCGTCTTCGCAAATTCGTCAGGATCCAGCTGCACCCCGGGAGAACGTCCACGCATCTCCCCAGGAAGAGATTCCGGGGATGGGAGACTTAGCTGCCAGTCCACAGGGAGGAGACCAGCAAGAGTCGGAGCACGCCTTCTAGCAAGTCCTGAGCCTGATGAGGCAACTCAACGGGTTCATGGATCCCGTGATCGCCCGCCCGGGAAGGCAAGGACACGGTCCTGGATCAGGTATACGGTACTCAGAAGCCCCCCAAGGCCAGCGCGGCTTTGCCCTGGTCCCAGGGGCTGAAGAGTGCCAGAGCCAGGGCCAATGCTCAACTCGCGGTTCTCGCCTCCAGTCGTTCCTCTGCCGGGAACAAACTCCTCCCACCTCCTCGTCTTCAGCAGAGGAGGTATTTTGAGATCATGGGGGAGTCTAGCCTCGCTCTTCCCCTCCATCATTCGGTAGAAGAGCTCGCTAGGGGAGTTCCCCTTGAGAGGCTCTCCGCCCGGCAGGTGACGTTCTCGGCGTCGGAGATCCTGAGCCATGAGAAGGTCGCGAAGTGCGCCATGCAGGCCACTTCGTGGCTGGATATCTGGCTAGGTTCTCTGGGCATCCTATTGCACTCCGAGGATCTGTTTAAGGAGACTAATAGGAAGGCCCTGGAGACCTTCCTCCTTTCGGGCACTCGCTCCATCGAGTTCCTGGCACATCAGATTACCAACCTTTGAGCCAACTCGGTGTTGAAGCGTCGTGATACAGTGACCGAGAAGATTCACCCGAAGGTCCCCGCCGTGGATGTCTGCAGGCTCAGGCACGCTTCCCTCCTTAGGGGGAATCTGTTCGAGCCGCAGGACATGGAACGCACAGCAGAGAGGTGGAAGCAGTCGAGCGAGGACTCCCTCCTCCAAAGGGCCCTTGCACCTTGGCCCTATAAGCCTCCAGCTCCACAACAACCGCAGCAGCAGTCTCGCAAGACACCAAAGCAGGCACCAGCAGCTAAGAAAGTGGTGTCTAAGCCCCAGCCCTTTCCAGCCAAGGTCAAGAGGGGCAGCAAGTCCTCCAGGGGAGGCAAGACTCCTAGAGGGAGCGGCCGCAGCCGCAAACGCTAGGAGTGGCAGTCCCCCCGTGTGTCCACCTGTGGGGGGATGCCTTCAAAGTTGCGTGCACAAGTGGCAGCAACAAGGGGCCGATGCTTGGACGGTCTCTGTGATCGGCCAAGGCTATCGCGTCCCATTCACGACATCTCTACCTCCCCTGACAGTGAATCCAGTATCGTTGAGCTCCTATGCCATGGGATCGGTAAAGGGGATAACCCTTCGGGCAGAAGTCGAGACCATGCTCAAGAAGGATGCTCTCCAGGAGGTCGTCGACGGCTCCCCAGGCTTCTTCAGTTGACTCTTTCTTGTATAGAAGGCGTCTGGAGGCTGGAGACCTGTCATCGACCTTTCAGCTCTGAACAAGTTTGTCAAGCAAACTCCGTTCAGCATGGAGACAGCGGACACGGTCAGACTTGCAGTGAGACCACAAGACTTCATGTGCACACTAGATCTAAAGGACGTGTACTTCTAGATCCCGATCCATCCATCTTCCAGGAAGTACTTGAGATTCAGCCTAGACAGCAAGACCTACCAGTTCAAGGTGCTGTGCTTCGGTGTCTCCACAGCACCTCAGGTGTTCACCAGAGTGTTCACCCTGATTCCATCTTGGGCGCACAGGAACAGCATCCATCTCCTCCGTTATCTGGACGACTGGCTGATCCTAGCAGATTCGGAGTCGACCGTTCTTCGACACCGAGACAGACTTCTGGGACTTTGCTAGGATCTGGGGATCGTGGTAAATCTCGAGAAGTCCTCTCTGCAGCCGTCCCAACGACTGGTTTATCTAGGCATGTTGCTAGACACCAATCTCCACAAAGCCTTTCCATCAGACGACAGGAAAGCAAGGCTGAGGAGGGTGGCGGAACCCTTCCTCAGGCGAGAAGAGCTTCCCACCCAATCGTGGTTGCGTCTCTTAGGTCACCTGTTCTCCCTGGCTCGTCTGGTTCCAAACGGCCGTCTCAGGATGAGATCCCTGCAGTGGCGGCTCAAGTCCCAGTGGAATCAAGGATCCGATTCCCCGGACTTGCAGGTCCCGATAGGACCTTCGGAACAGGCGGACCTGCGGTGGTGGCTGGTCGACGAGAACCTGCGAAAGGGAGTAGATCTTCTCGTCCTCCCCCCGGAGTTGACACTTTTCGGACGCGTCAAAAGAAGGGTGGGCGGCGCACATTCTGAACCAGAGGACCTCAGGCCTTTGGTCAGAATCAGAAAAGTACCTGCACATCAACCTGCTAGAGATGAAGGCCGTCTTTCTGGCTCTTCAGCAGTTCCAACGGACCCTGGCGGGTCACTCCGTGGTGGTGATGAGCGACAACACCACGGTAGTGACTTATATCAACAAGCAGGGAGGTACTTTCTCGCAGCAGCTATCCCATCTTGCAGTAGAGATTCTGAGGTGGACCGAAGTCCACTCGATAACACTATCAGCTCGCTTCATTCCTGGCAAGAGGAATGTGCTCGCCGACAGTCTGAGCAGGGCTTCGCAGATAGTGAGTACCGAGTGGTCTTTGGATCCTCAGATAGCCAACAAAGTCCTGCCTTTGTGGGGTTCCCCGACCGTGGATCTGTTCGCGACAGCTTTGAATTTCAAGCTGCCCCTGTACTGCTCCCCAGTCCCGGACCCCAAGGCACTCTGGCAAGATGCTTTCCAACAACAGTGGGACAACATCGACGTGTACGCCTTCCCACCGTTCTGTCTGATGAGAAGGGTGCTCAACAGGACCAGACTATCGGTCAACTGTTCGATGACTCTGATAGCTCCGCTATGGCATCACGCGGAATGGTTCCCGGACCTTCTGCAGCTCCTCACGGAGCTCCCGAGAGAACTTCCCCAATGACACGACAACCACACTGCAGCCTCGCTTCGGCTTCACGCCTGGAGACTGTCCAGCGTCTCCTCACGGAGAAAGGCTTTACGCAACAGGTTGCGGAGAGGATGTCTCGGCACCTGCGAAAGTCCTCTGAGGGAGTCTACTAGGCAAAGTGGAGAGTCTTCTGTGGTTGGTGTCATGGATGGGGTATCTCTCCACTCGATGCCACTATTCCAGCAATAGCGGAGTTCCTCGTGTATCTGCGCCTTTCGGTCTCAGCGGTGAAAGGCTATCGCTCAGCCTTAAGCTTGGCTTTTAGGCTGAAAGGAGTGGACATTTCTTCCTCGCTGGAACTCTCTCTACTCATACGTAGCTATGAGCTTACCTGCCCTCAGTCGGAAGTGAGACCTCCTTGGAACGTGGTTCGGGTTCTCAGGGCTCTTAAAAGACCTCCCTTCGAACCATTACGCCAGGCCTCTGATCGCCACCTGTCTTGGAAGACGGCTTTCCTGCTTGCTTTGGCCTCTGCCAAGCGAGTTAGTGAACTTCATGGTCTCTCGTACGACATCGCCCATTCAAGGGGATGGGGGGAGGTAACGTTCAGGTTCGTCCCTGAGTTTGTTGCCAAGACTGAGAATCCTGGAGTGCCGGACCCACGATTCGACTATTTCAGGATCGCGAGTCTCCGTTCTATAACAAGCAACCCAGACCAGCTGCTACTATGTCCAGTGAGGAGTCTGAGGTATTACTTGAAGAGAACAGCTGCAGTTTGTCCTCAAGTGCGAGCATTGTTTGTTAGCACAGGCAGGACGAAGAGGAGGGTCACCAAGAATACCATCTCGGCTTGGATTCGAAGGGTTATCCATCACGCCTTGAATCCAGACCCTCCTCCGTCACGTCGCCCTAGGGCACACGACGTCAGGGGCATTGCTACGTCCCTGGCCTTCAAGAGAAACTTCTCTGTGACACAGGTGCTTCAAGCCGGGGTCTGGAAGCGTCAGACGACCTTCACAGCCCACTACCTGCAGGACGTGACCCACAGGAGCCTCAATACCTTTTCTATCGGCCCTGTGGTGGCTGCACAACAGCTGGTCTAACTTCAGGCTCCTTTATGGACAAGTAGCAGTAGGTTGAGGGCGTTGTTACCCGGTTTTAGTCTGCGTGAATGAAAGAGTATGTCTGACCCTTACTTCTTTCTTCATCCTCCCCTCTCTTGGGGAAGCAGCATCCTGGTCTCCGCATAGCTGACCTCAACCTCTGCAGGTAACCCATGCTCCCTTGTGTTCCTAGTATTAAGTTTAATACTATCGCGTCCCCCATACCCTGACGAGGTGGTATTGGGAACGTCCTATCCTGGATTCCTATCTAAAGGTCTCAAGGTCAACTTCATAGGACGAGTCACGCTCTTTCCTCCACACACAACTTATGTAGGCCACACGTTCCTTGCGAAGCAAGGAACTTGAGGTGCAGGGGCTCCTTTTCTGAAGTGCTACTCACTGGGAGGCGGAGCCCCCGGGTAAAGCCAAAGTCATTAAGGCTGGGGATTTTCCACCTTTCCTAAGGGGTAAGTCACCCAATGTAAATAGCGTGGTTTGTATTTCGGTTGCGGAACAAATGACAAATTCGGAGATAATTTGTATTTTACCTAACCATATAAACCTTAGCTATTTACACATTCTTGCCCGCCAGCCCTGTCCCCCAAGTTAAGTCCTACCTCTAAGTGAAGTGAAGCAAATCACTGGTGTGTGTGTGTGGGGGGGGGGGGAGGAGTAACAAGCTACCCCTTCCCCTACCCCCGCTAACTAACGCGGAGGTAGTTAACCCTCGCTAAAAACTATTGGCTCGTCATTTCAGCTACGCCGAAAGTAAACCCAATGTAAATAGCTAAGGTTTGTATGGTTAGGAAAAATATGAATTATCTCCAAATTTGTCATATCTTCTAGGTAATCTTAATGACAGGGACATGAAAAAATTGTTAATTCATGAATGGAAGGCATATTCTTCAGAGCTTAGAAGTGTTAGTTGTAGCAGTAATTGGATTCTGAGATGGTTGGATAAGAGCTTACTCATCACAAGGTGTTTTTGAGCCATACCATACAGGCTTTAAAAATTATTGCACCTTAGATTGAGGAGAAAATAGTTCAGTAATTAAATATCTCAAAAGCTATTTCATGGATTTACAGTTCATTTTTTAGAGAAGATTCCATCCATCAAATTAAAACCCCTCAATAAATTTAGCTCTTAAACTTGTACATCTTATACAATAAGATTTGACATTGTGGCTCTCATAACATCATTTAACCCTTTAACCCCCAGGCTATTTGGAAATTTCCAACCCTTAACCCCCAGGATATTTGGAAATTTCCGAACCTTAATCCCCAGAATATTTGGAAATTTCCGACCCTTAACCCCCAGGGGTTATTTTTTTCCCAGCACATTTTGCAGTATATTTTTTATAAATTGTTCTAACAGCCTTAATTTTTTGTCATAGAGAGGTCAGGTTGGTCTCATTCTCTTGAAAAATGCCTGAATTTTTTCAAAACATTATCAAAAATATGAAAACAATAAAAATTTTATAGCATTTTTTTGCAAGGACGTACCGGTACATCCATGGTGGTAAGGGGATGAGTTTTGTGAAACGTACCAGTATGTCCTTTGGGGGTAAAAGGGTTAATTGCGAGACAAAAAGTCTTAGGTAAGTAAGGAAAAACAAAATGATAAAATTCAGATTGTCTTTTTTATATTTTAGGTCATGATAAATAACATTTTATTAAATAAAATAAATACTCTATGAACGCTATGTCAAAGAAATCAAGATGATGGTAAAATAAAATGTTTGACAATCTTGAGGAGCAGCAGCCATATGGTATCAGGAAAAAAAAACTAATTTCTAAAATGCTACGGAACAAAATCAGCTGCTGCACTGTTGGGAAGATGCCGAGATATGTACAGTAATTCGTGAAAGATTAAGTCTATGATGTAGCTACTTAAAACAAAAGATCTATAAGCACCTTTGGTCTGGTGGTAATACTCAAGCTATCTATCTATAATGGCTGGAAAATTAAAACTTGCAAAACCTAAAAATATTTGATATACTTATCCAACCTTTATATTCATTTAACACTTCAACTTTACAACAGTTTGCAAATTGCCAACAAAACTTACAGCCTTTTTTCTGGGTCGACCTGTGCGGCCGGTGAATAGAAATATTAATTAAGCCTATATTTATGCATATTCAATTCTAACTATGTATAAATATGGATAAATATCCATACAACATCGTGTTCCGGCTTCGCTGGAGATAACACAAAAATTCATTGAGGTTAATGTTACACGATGTTGTATGGATATTTATCCATATTTATACATAGTTAGAATTGAATATGCATAAATATAGGCATAATTAATTCATTTCTATTCACCGGGCGTCACAGGTCTCTCCCCAGAAATAGATTTTTCCTTCGTCAAAATCCCTTTATTTACTTATTCCAATGTATTTCAAAAGTTCATTTCTCATCGTAAAAAGTATACAGGTACATAACTGTGCACTGAAAGTTCATAGGTAGAAAAGTTGGGGGAATGCAAGGAGCTGTTACCAAGTTATGTTAGGAAAATACTCGAGTATCCATTTCAAAGTCTCGGAAATACCGAATACCTGTGCTCTCGACTCCACCACTAGCAAGACGATGCCCTCTAATTTTTCTATTAGTATAATTCAGTTAGCAACCTACAGTACACACTTCAACTAAACAGACCTAGAAAATCATCAACAATGAAAGGATGTATTTATAAAAGTTCAAATCCTTTAGTGATCTCATGAACCATGAATTTCTTGCCAAATCATTTTGTGATCCCATGAACCATAAATTTCTTGTCTAAACGCCCTCATCGGTTTCATGATCTAGATGTTTTGAATGAAATGACACAAGTTATGGATCAACAAGTTAACAAATCTGGAAACCAATGATGTATGGCAACCTTTAATCTTTTGGCACTTGAACTTCAAGCTATACAATTGCGTAAAAATGGGAATAGTGACTTTTCATGTAACAACACTGTCATATGGATACTAGGTTCATCCTCTTGCTATAAATGATAAACCCTGAGTATGAGAGAGCCCTCTTCTAACAAAAACAGAATCTTACCCCCTTAAAATAATAAAAATGGGGTAGGGCAGAGGTTAATGACCAAAGAAGCACCTGTCCCAGATGCAAGACGAACAGATTTCCTACTCTAGGGACGGCCATGAGCAACTGTGAATTGGCAATAGCAGGCAAACTACAAGTGTGTTCTACTTTCATGATGGTCAATCTGAAAAGCCTCCTATTGGTTATGTAACATAACGAATACCGACCTCTGGAACAGGACAACCAACAGCTGTTTTAATGCCTTCAAGGTAAAATGCCCAGAATTGCCTCCCCTAACCAAAGGGATATAGGCACTTCTTCTGCCAGTGTCTAATGTGGATGGACATCCACTGATTTATTGACTTCAGGATAATTTGTAAAGCTTAAACGGAGCTTCCCATATCACAGTAAACAAATCTTGCGGTCAATTGTTACCTGTCACTGAACTTAGGATACGTTAAGAGTCCTATAATCCCAGAAAGTCTATGAGAGAAGCCCATAGCATTAACAAATGAATACCTGAAACCATAACAGCATGATTTGAAAATATTTTCATGTCTCCAGTATGTAACACACTGTAACACTTACAAAAATATACATCTAACCTCGGATGGCAATATCTCTAAATCTTTTATCCAAAACAGCTTTCATATATTTATGTTGTCACTGGCATTATCATCTTCCTTTTTCTTTATTCTATATTCTTTCCCACAAGAACTGGGAGAAAGACAATTGAAATACATCCTAAATATCTTCTGATATCATATCCTCGGCATAGGTTCGTTGGGTTTCGCCAAATTCTGAATCTCATCGATGCCCTTCTTGGCAACGCATGAAATATCGTCGATAGATTTTTTAGCTACACCAGAGAACCCATCCACAGACTTCTTAGCAACCAGGGAAATGTCGTCAACTGATCTTCTTGCACTCTCGGTAATCTCGTCGAAAGATTTTATTGTGTGTGAGAGTAGTTCCGTGGTACTGCGTTTGTAGGTAGACATGATTTCTTCCACTTCTCTATTTATCTTGCTTATAACAAACTCCATAGCATCACGACCCTGCGGATGACAAGAAAATGCACATTATGACCAATCAACAATTTTTAAAGTCAATGCATTATCAGTGGGATAACTATAACATACCTTTATCTACTCTACTGTACAAACTCTAGTATAGGTTCACCATTGATATTCCGGCAACTTTAGTTCGAAAGCCTAGCCAGATTTTGGGGAGCTTATTCTGTACCACACCTAAGGCTGGCTAATAATATAAAGGGAATTTGACAAAGGAAAAATCTATTTCTGGGTCGACCTGTGACGCCCGGTGAAAAGGGTCCTTCCTTACACTTTTCTGATATAAATACTTCCAAATATACCAGAGAAAGTTAAAGTATGGAATGCAGAGGTTACTACCCTCGCGTGAACACCCAGTGGGCGTCGTTTATAAAGCAGGGGCGTGTGAAAACCACTATTCACAGGCTGTCTTCCATTTAGATAATTCCTTCATCAAAGGGAAGGGCCGTAACAGAGGCCCTATCTACCTTGCCTGAACTACTCTACCGCACGCTTGTAGTAAATCCATTTTTTATGCTCTACTTGCAGCCTAACCAAGTAGTAGTTTCTTTACTTTAGGTAATTTATAATAATCATTAATGTATGTGACTGCATACAAAGCCCCTATGGAGAAATAGACATGAATTTTTCATATTTTCTATGGAGAACTGCTTAAATCATAATTCTCCTGAGTCTGCCCCATACTTTAATATGATACAGTTATTTTGTCCTAACACTACAGATGTCATTCCAATGCTATAGAACCCCAAAATATTCATGGTTAATATTCTTCTTTCATACAAATTTTGACGCTATTAGATTCTTTAAGGATGAGAGTAGCACAACATAATTTGATGTAAAGTATCATGGAAATCTCAAAGGTTTATATTCATGAAAAGTAACTACCCCTTCAACTGGTGCATTCACAGCAATCTTATCTATAAATGTATCATTATTCAATCTGAACCAGATTAAGAACCAGATTAAGTATTTCCAATTTAGCTAAATAATTCCTCACACCCGTTCACAGTCGATGGATATTTTCAGTTTGTTGTCACCTCAAACCGCAAAAGTTCAATTTTTTCAGTTTGTTGTCACCTCAAACCGCAAAAGTTCAATTTTTCAGTTTGTTGTCACCTCAAACCGCAAAAGTTCAATTTTTCAGTTTGCTGTCACCCCAAACTGCAAAGTTCAATTCTGTGAAATGTGACAATGTTGTATCACACCCCTTCAAAATTATATAAAATATTTTTTTAAAAATCTTTTAGGGCAATAAGGGAATAGCAAGTTAATTTGGAAATTAACCCTTTTTACCCCCAGGCTCTTTGGAAATTTCCAACCCTTAACCCCCAAGGGATTATTTTTTTCCCCAGCACATTTTGCAGTATATTTTTTTCAAATTGCTCTAACAGCCTTAATTTTGTCCTAGAGAGGTCAGGTTGGTCTCATTTTCTTGGACAATGCCTGAATTTTTCAAAAAATTATCAAAAATATGAAAAAAAAAAAATTTTATAGCATTTCTTTGCAAGGACGTACCGGTATGTCCATGGGGGTAAAGGGATGAGTTTTGTGAAACGTACCAGTACGTCCTTTTGAGGGGTAAAAGGGTTAATCACTCATACACTAGAAAAAGGAGATTAGTAAAACCAAGGCCAATATAGAGGAGGTCGGGCGGAGAGAAATGCCCGAGGCAAATTAGCGGGTCATCTGCCCAGAGATGAGGCCCGAAAGACAAGATCGTCGTTTTTTTTTGACCGCCTGGGGGTGATTTGAGGCACGCTGAGAGAGGTGAGTCACTGTAAATCTCCTCACCGCCTGACCTGCTCTATATTGGCCTTGAGTAAAACAGAGAATTAAAGACTTACCTTAAAAGAATTTTTAGTAATGCTGTTGAGGAGATAATTTTCCATATAGGAGTTTAACGGGACACCCATGACGGTAACGATTGTTTTCTTGCCGTAAGATAGTCTTTTCGCTATCGGAAGGATCTGGAGAATATGTTAATCTTTCATCCAAGCTGACTGTGTTGGAGAATGTTACCTGGAAAAAGTAGAAATACTCAAATCAGTATATTTCTGAAACAATAAAGTCCTTACTTCAAAATACCTGTGCTTTATATCGAGATTTTTGTTAAGCATGTGCTTTTAACATTTATGATCCCCATCAAACATTTTAACAAAAATTGACCAATCACATTTATATAAAAATTCTTCTTTTTGTTATCTAAAATGAGAGAGAGAGAGAGAGAGAGAGAGAGAGAGAGAGAGAGAGGAGAGAGAGAGAGAGAGAGATGAGAGAGAGAGAGAGGAGAGAGAGAGAGAGAGAGAGAGAGAGAGAGAGAGAGATTGATTTAAAGTTTTCAGGCATCCTGGAGAGAGAGAGAGAGAGAGAGAGAGAGAGAGAGAGAGAGAGAGAGAGAGAGAGAGAGAGAGAGAGAGAGAGAGAGATTGATTGATTCAAAGTTTTCAGGCATCCTGGAGAGAGAGAGAGAGAGAGAGAGAGAGAGAGGAGAGAGAGAGAGAGAGAGAGAGAGAGAGAGAGATTGATTTAAAGTTTTCAGGCATCCTGGAGAGAGAGAGAGAGAGAGAGAGAGAGAGAGAGAGAGAGAGAGAGAGACTTACATTTCTGGTCCTCATAGTCATTGTCTTCTCAGATGGATTCACCTCTGAATGTTCATAACCATAACAAATGCGATCAGCACCGAGTATCTGTGTGAGGGATTAGAAATCAGAAACAAATAACACTTGAATGCCTTAAATATATACAGTTGTATAATGCTGCTCAAACACAAAACTTTTTGCTGTCTAAAAATATATCAACCCTTTTACCACCAGGCTATTTGGAAATTTCCAACCCTTAACCCTCAGGGGGTTATTTTTTTCTTAGCACGTTTTGCAGTTAATTTTTTTAAATTGCTCTAACAGCCTTCATTTTTGTCATAGAGAGGTCAGGTTGGTCTCATTCTCTTGGAAAATGCCTGAAGTTTCTCAAAAAATTATCAAAAAATATGAAAAACTAATTTTTATAGCATTTTTTTGCAAGAACGTACCGGTACGTCCATGGGGGTAAAGGGATGGCTTTTGTGAAACGTACCAGTACGTCCTTTGGGGGTAAGAGGGTTAACACCTACAGAAATTAATTTTAGAATAAACTTCCAACAAGTCATTAATTTCAAGAAATACTCCTAGTCAATCATAAACACAAAGTTTAAACCATAGGAGACAAAAACAAACATAAAGGGAAACACATACCGTCTGTGCCCATGATGGCAGGCCCCACCGAGAACTGATGAGTCTGTGTGTATGCAAGACGCCGTTTTCCACATGCCGTTCTATGACATCAGTTCCGACGACAGCTGGGTTATGTGGATTGGGATATTTTCTCCAAACTGCTTGGGTCACAGTTTCCCATGGGTGACTGTAAATGTAAATTGAAAATTAAATATAATTACAGTAATAATTAAGCATGGTCACTGATTATTATTAGTCTAAGTTGGTAGAAAATATGCAGCACAAGTTGGCTAGTACAGTGGTAACGTGTTTGCCTCGCATTTGCATGGCAAGAGATCGATCCCCGCCAAGGCCGTGAGTTTAAGCTGTTTACTGGGGAGGCTACTGCTGTGGTAGGGCACCACAGTGGGGGTTGGGCTTGCCCGGCTGACGTTCTGGTGAGCATCTATTCTGATGAAACTAGAAATGAAACCAGACACCTTTAACCTTTGACACCTTTAAGTTATACAAAGAAAAAATTCCTTTAAATAACCCCAGCTCTTTTCTTTTGTCTTTCATAATAAGGTCACTAAATCATGTCAAATAAAAACGTATGGAGTTTGTTTTACCTATTTAATGTAATCTCTAAGTTAAAATAAAATGGAAAACCAGGACCACATGATCA
>NC_090725.1:285838373-285883373 GCF_036898095.1 Palaemon carinicauda
CACCCAAAAATAGATTTTTCGCTTCGCTCAAAATCCGTTTTCTGGGCTCAATCCCTGTGCCGCCCAGTGAAATGCTCCTTATGCACCATTTCAAAGGAATATAACTGCTAATATTACCAGAGAAAAAATGTAAAGGAATGCTAGGTTGAACTAGCTCGCTCACCTAATGGTGTCGGTATAGACTGGGGCGAAATACCAGAGGTCTCGTACCATTTAGATTTCTCCTCTTCGAAATCCCCCAATAGTGAGGTGCCGTTCAACCTCCCCTGCCTCGCAGACCAGTACTACTAACTCAACCCACGCTTGCCCACCACTCCTTTCAAGCACCTGTTTGATATAAGTCCAAGTGTTTTATTTCGTGTGTTTCATTGGATTTATCATCAACTTTCTCTCGATGGCCGATTCCCAAGATACCCCATCGAAGTTAAGTACCTTATCCATGAGTTTTTTAACGAGATTGGGCAGTGTCATCTTTGTTTTTATTATTTAGAAGTGTTTATATATGAGCGGCGTCCCCGTTCTTTCTTTCGCCTCTGCCCTTTGTCTCGTTAGTTCGTCCGTCTTTTATATTCGTTCGATCCTTTAGGAGTTTTTTCCTTATATTCATTTAGTACACCAACTTTATGCTTTCATATAGCAATATTCATTTAGTACACCGACTTTATGCTTTCATATAGCATTTATTTTATGTTATCCTATGATATCGGTGTTAGCGTTTCATCAGGAGTAGGTTATGTTGGTATGCCTGCATTCGTGCGTGTTGGTGGATAGCGTCAACATTGAGATTGTTTCGCTAGTTCTAGGAGCTTTAATTTCGACCATCTCACTTATTATTAGTAAAACCTTTTGTTTTATTACGCTCCACCTAGTTTTACGTTTGGTTCGAGTGGGACTCTCGCGTATTTTGTTGTTTTTACTGTTCGATCTACCGCTTCAGTAACTAGGTTGGTACCCCTGCTTTCCATCTGCTGATGGCGTCATGCTTCCTCCCCTACCACTCGCCCGAGTCCCTCTCTCGCCATATTTTTTTCTGCATGCCTAACCTTACTTACGTGATTTCGCTTTTAATTCATTAATTATTTTTATGTATTTGTGCATTGATATTATATTTATTGCTTACTCCGTTATGATCATATTTTTGGGATTTTCATGTCATGATTAGGGGATCTCCAGTTGGTAGCCCTGTCTACCACTGCGCACTGGCGATTTCCCTGTACCATTACACCCCCCCTCCAACAAGTTGGGGAGGTTATTCCATCCCCCCCCCTTCAGTGTACACCCTTCCTCTCACTCGATGGTTGTTGGTTATGATTTACGGGTCAAGTATGCTTGTACCTCAGTCTTCCATCAACGTTCCGACATATTGAGGACTGAGTATACCAACGGGGTATGACTTAGTCTCATTCATTCATACCGGGCGGTTTCGTCTCCCCCCTCCCGTCGCCATCGGTCGGGGAGGGGGAAGGCCGGGACCACCGGGGACTATCACACGTGATTAGTCGGTATATCTGCACCTTGGTGTAACCTTGCTTTTAATTACGGTTGTTAGAATGAGCACTTATATTAGGAGTGTCCTCCCCTACGGTACCTCATGCTATTATCGTCCGTATAGGACTTATTATATCCCATATCATTATTTTATATTCTACATGAATCATTACCTTTGTCCCGGTACCTCAGGTAAGGTAGGGGGGGGGGGTTCCACTGGCTCCCCCCGCGCTCTCCCGTTGTACCCTCCCGTCATCAGACATCGGAGCCGCCGAGCTCTTAACTACATGATCGGTTGACACTGACACGGTTTTGATTAATATCCTCCCTCCGGGAGCCCTATTCATTACAGACATTAGTTTTTGATCATAATTGGCGTTTTCTATTTATGTACTTTAAGGATGTATCTTGGGTACTTTAAGTTTACTTTAAGTTACTTTAAGTTTACTTTAAGTTTACTTACCAACCCTGTTCCCCGGCCACGGGGGCCCCGGAACTAGTTATGATTATATATTAATCACTGTTTTTTGCATCCTTTTTCATACCCGGCTCTGCCGGATTGCTATTGGAATAGTCTCAGTTCTCTGCATGTTTAGTCTAAGGCTATACATTTATTTTATTAACTGGCAGGTCCCGGACCCTCCGGGACCCCTTATAGAGAAACTAGTAGATGCTCATGGACTATTCCTTTTACAGGTGGTCCGTTGCCGGATGACAGCCTGCGCGGCCGTCCTTCACCAGCCTTGCGGCCATGCTGTCTGTCGGTCCCACGCGGACTGTGGGATCCAGATGGACGATATTTTGGTATGGCACCCTGACAACTGCCTTATCTGTTATGACCTTATCTCCACCCTCGCTTCAGATTCGGTGAGCCTCTTTCAGTCATTTTTGTATTTACTTCCCTTCACTGGGCGACATCAATATGATAGATAATCATTGACTTCTGTTATGAATCTTCGGGTTCATTTATCATTTTGTCCTCGGGTTTGCTAACCTTATCCCCGTTCTTTCAGAGTTCCCAGGCGGTTAAAACTTCAGCAAGAGCCACTTTGAAATTGTGGGTAGGCGGCTTCGCCCGTAACGTAAAGGCCAGGAAGCCCTACGTCCTCTCAGAAGATTATTGTAGACTTATCTACCCGAACGCAAAATCTTCGGCAGCAGTGCCTAGGCAAGTGGCGGCTCCTATAATTGCTGACATTGCGGAAATCGTAGAACTCAATCTCGTCCAGGATACAGACATCCCTGACGACCCGGACCCCATTGAAGACAATGTTACGGCTCTGACCTTAGACATAGAGCCCATGGTTTTTGACGAACCTGACACAGGTAAGGTTGTAAGTGAGGCAGGTGGGTCTGGCGCTAAGACCTCTCTTCTTAGCCCCTCTTTTTCTCCAACTTCTAATAATTTTTCCTTTCTTGGTTTTGAAGGGAACCACGAATCCTCCCCAAGATCGCTCTCGGTTCCTGCCAAGGTCAAATCTCAGAAAAGACCTTTAGTGAGGACTCGTCAGAATCCTACACTACCTGGATCATCGAAGCCCAAGAAGGCTCCCCTCCCCGGAGCTCCTAGTGACTCGACTAGCACTGCCCCTATGTCTCAGGACCCGGGAGTGCAGTCATCCCCCTTAATTACCACAACCAACCTCGACCCGGAGGCCCTCACGAATATGTTGTCGAGGGTCGTTACAGAGCAGATTAGTTCTATACTTTCTGCCGTCACCAGAAGACTAGATACCCTGGAAAGTGGACTGCCTCAACAGCAGCAGTTCCTCATCCCGGACGCCTCAAAACTTCCACCCTTCACGAAGAACAACCCGTGGAAAATGGCGCTCCACTGTCCTTTCACGGACGGAATGTTGACCATCGAGGGTTTTGGGACCAGGCCCATTGAAGATTTTGAGTTCTTCCCTCCCGGTCTTCAATTTCCTTTCCCCGGCTTCGCCCGGCTTACGGAAGAGGCTCTTGTCCGACTAGATAAGGTCCCTAAAGAGACCGTTATCTTTCCGAAGGAACAGGCTCAGTCTGTTTGGGTTCAAACCTTAAATGAGTGGGGTTGTACAAACACCATGCTGACCCCCCACAAGAGTACTTACACCATGTTTCTTGTGGACGAACAGACCCCCACTCCTTGCGTCACCAAAATGGTTGAATTAGCCCTTCAGGCAGTGACCGAAGATAAGCCTTTGCCACAACTCCGGGAGACAGATCCTACATCTCTGCTGTTCCCATCAGATAATGAATGTTGGCTTAACATTCAATCGACATTCACTTCTGGTAAGCTATCCGCGGACTGTGCATCGACGCAATTCAGTGAACGCCTCCCAAGACTACCTGAAACCTTAATCCGACTCGAGTTCGAGTCCCGGTCTAGGTTTAGCCGGAGCCTCAACATCTCGACTATGGCGGAGATGTTTTCTCTTACTTATGACGAGGAACACTCTTTTAAAGTTATGACTAAAGCCACCCTGCAATCTTTGTTAGCAGACTGCTACGACTTCTTGGTGACCAAAAGACGTTGCCGTAAGCATGTCTTATCTGAAGCCACTATCCGCCATGAGCCAAATAAGCTCATTAAAGCCTCTGCTTGGGGTCCGGACCTTTTCCCGGAGGACATGGTCAACTCGGTATTGAGCGAAGCTGCCAGAGTGAACCAGAGCCTCAAAGTCCGTTGGGGTCTCACTCCCAAACGGAAGTTCGAACAATCGAGCATTCACTCCCGGGGCAGAAAAAGGCTACGCCCTTATAGCTCTACCCAATTCCGCCAACCTATTCAAGTAGTCCAGTCGGCCCCGGTCTCTCAGGGCATCCAACCCTCCACCTCCAAGTCTCAGCCCCAAGTGAAGTATGTCCTCGTCCCTGAAAACCAAGTGGCTTCGAACTCGTTTACCTCTCCTGTTTATAACCCGGTCTATGAGTCCCGGTTTTCCTCCCAAGGATACCAACGAGGCAGGGGCCCCGGTTCGAGGGGTTCTTTTCAGAACAGAAGCAAAGGGAGATATTTCTCCCGTGGAAAAGGGTCACGTGGTGGCCGAGGCGGTAAAACCTCCAACTACTGACGGTCTTCAGGTAGGAGGGAGACTTTATGTGTTCCGGAGTCGCTGGAAATTCAGTCCTTGGGCCTTCAGCATAATCTCCAAGGGCCTGGGGTGGAGTTGGATAGAAGGGCCTCCTCCACCGAACAGATTCCATCAACCCTCGACACCGGACCTACTTTTGTTTACCCAAGATCTTCTTCGCAAGAACGCGATCAAGGAAACGAAATATCTGAAGTTTCAAGGTCGCTTATTCAGCGTTCCGAAGAAAGACTCCGACAGCCGAAGGGTCATCCTCGATCTGTCTCGACTAAACTTGTCCATTCAATGCGACAGGTTTCACATGCTTACCGTCTCGCAGGTGCGAACCTTGCTTCCCCGTGGGGCCGTCACCACCTCCATCGATCTTACCGATGCTTACTATCACGTTCCAATAGCGAGACACTTCCGCCCATTCCTAGGATTCAGACTGGACGACAAGGCTTACACGTTCAAAGTGATGCCTTTCGGGCTCAACATCGCGCCCAGAATCTTCACGAAACTGGCGGAATCGGTCATTCAGGAACTCCGATCCCACGGAATCCAAGTCGTCGCATACCTGGACGATTGGCTAATCTGGTCAGACAACGTCGAGGATTGTCACAAGGCAACAAACAAGGTGATCCAATATCTTCAGTTTCTGGGATTCCAGATAAACTTCGGAAAGTCTCGTCTGACACCAAAGACCAAATTTCAGTGGCTGGGATTACGGTGGGACCTACGTTCTCACACTCTATGTCTCCCCAGGTCCAAGAGGATAGAGATTGCGAAAAATACCAAACGCTTTCTCGGGGAAAAGGTAACTTCCAGAAGGAACCAGGAGAGGATTCTAGGGTCCCTACAATTCGCTTCAGTGACAGACCTCCTTCTGAAAGCGAAATTGAAAGACATCAACCGAGTTTGGCGCTCCAGAGCGAACACCAAACGTCGGGACAAGAAGACACGCCTTCCTCCCATTCTTCGGAAGAGGCTTCTCCCATGGACAACCGCCAAGAGCCTATCAAAATCGGTTCCGTTGCAGTACCCCCCTCCAAGGATAGTCATCCACACGGATGCCTCCCTATCAGGTTGGGGAGGCTACTCCCAACACAGGAAAGTTCAGGGCCTTTGGTCTACAATGTTCCAGCAATTTCACATAAACGTCCTGGAGGCCATGGCTGTCTTACTAACCTTGAAACGTCTTTCCCCGGCCAAGAAACAACATCT
This sequence comes from Palaemon carinicauda, assembly GCF_036898095.1. Lineage (NCBI taxonomy): Eukaryota > Metazoa > Arthropoda > Malacostraca > Decapoda > Palaemonidae > Palaemon > Palaemon carinicauda. The sequence goes on from NC_090725.1 coordinate 285,844,139, forward strand.
GAGGATAGTCCTCGACAACGAAGTCATAGTCCGTTGTCTAAACAGAGGGGGCTCCAAGTCAGGTCCCATCAATCACGTGATGGTGGCAATCTTCTCCCTGGCGGCCTCAAACCAATGGCACCTATCCGCCGTTCATCTGGCTGGAGTTCGGAACGTTGTGGCAGACGCACTCTCCAGGACGGTACCGTTGGAGTCAGAATGGTCACTAGATCGCAAATCCTTTCAATGGATCCTCTTCCAAGTGCCGGATCTCCAGGTAGACCTCTTCGCGACGGAATCCAACCACAAGCTGAAATGTTATGTGGCCCCCAACCTGGACCCTCGGGCTTACGCCACGGATGCCATGTCTCTCGACTGGAACGCCTGGGAAAGGATTTACCTTTTCCCACCGGTGAACCTACTGATGAAAGTGCTGGACAAACTTCGAACCTTCAAAGGTCAAGTAGCCCTGGTGGCCCCCAATTGGCCCAAGAGCAATTGGTTTCCTCTTTTACTGGAGCTGAATCTCCACCCTCACCAGATTCCCAACCCGACTTTGACCCAGATAGTACAAACGTGCACTGTGTTCGCTTCCTCAAACATTCAGACCACCCTAACTTTATGGACTTCATGAAGTTTGCGGCACACAAAGGGGCTAACATAGACCCCCAGAATACTTTATTTTTAGAATCTGACAAGAGAGACTCCACTCTTCGTCAATATGACTCAGCGGTCAAAAAACTAGCTAAGTTTTTGAAAGATTCTAGTACTGACTTTATGACACTAAACCTAACGGTAACCTTTTTCAGAACCTTGTTTGAGTCGGGCTTAGCAGCCAACACTATTACTACCATCAAGTCTGCCTTGAAGAAGATTTTTCTAATCGGCTTTAATATAGATCTAACAGATTCATTGCTAGCTTCGATCCCAAGAGCCTGTGCCAGACTGAGACCATCTTCTCGTCCTAGCCCGATTTCCTGGTTTCTCAATGATGTTCTTAAACTAGCGTCAGAAACCGTCAACGATTCATGTGAGTATATCCCTCTACTCAGGAAAACTCTCTTTCTCGTGAGTTTGGCATCTGGCGCCAGGATTTCGGAATTAGCTGCCTTATCAAGGGATCCAGGCCACATAGAGTTCCTTCCGTCAGGAGAGGTCCTCCTCTCCCCAGACAAGGTCTTCTTGGCCAAAAATGAAGACCCTCAGAATAGATGGTCCTCCTGGGAAATCATCCCTCTCCTTCAGGATCCTTCCCTATGCCCGGTTACCACTCTAAAGTCCTTTCTATCAAGGACTTCCTATAAGACCTCGGGACCCTTGTTCATCAGGGAGCGGGGAGGGACTATAACTTTGAAAGGGATCAGACAACAGATCTTGTATTTTATTAAACAGGCCAATCCAGAGTCTTTTCCTCACGTCCACGACATTCGGGCGGTAGCGACCTCAATAAATTTTTTCCATCATATGAACTTTACAGATATCTCTAAATATACCGGATGGAAATCCCCCTCAGTGTTCAAGCGGCACTATCTTAAACAATTAGAGGCCCTTCAACTCGCTACCGTAGCTGCAGGGAGCGTGGTATCCCCCGGACAAATTCCTTCTAACTAATCCCTGAATCCTATATCTTCCACCTTCTTCCTCTTACCTGCCTCACTTACAGTTCCTACCTGAGTTCGGTTTGTTGTATCACACCCATGGGTGTTCCTAGTTCGTAACATTGCCATTTTATTATTGTTCAATTTATTCTTCCATACGAACTGTATTTCTTTAGTGTTCAAGTGTATGTAATTTGTTCCAGTGTTTGACCTTAATTGGTTTTGTTTTAAGTTAATGTTCTTTTGTCTTCCCTTCCTGGGATATTATACCTTATCATGCTGATGTTATTAAAGACGTCCGTCTTCTACGTTAACTTTTGATTAAACCACTGTTTGTTATGTTGATTTTTATTCGTTCCCATATAGTTAATAAAGTTTGGGTTCGTTTTCTCTGGTACTATTTCACTGCGCGGCACAGGGATTGAGCCCAGAAAAGGGATTTTGACGAAGGAAAAATCTATTTCTGGGCGAGAGACCTGTGCCGCCCAGTGAACCCACCCTATTTGCTCCCCCCCTGTTCAGACCCCAAACTTAAGGGTGCTGTAAGGAGTGATGGGCAAGCGTGGGTTGAGTTAGTAGTACTGGTCTGCGAGGCAGGGGAGGTTGAACGGCACCTCACTATTGGGGGATTTCGAAGAGGAGAAATCTAAATGGTACGAGACCTCTGGTATTTCGCCCCAGTCTATACCGACACCATTAGGTGAGCGAGCTAGTTCAACCTAGCATTCCTTTACATTTTTTCTCTGGTAATATTAGCAGTTATATTCCTTTGAAATGGTGCATAAGGAGCATTTCACTGGGCGGCACAGGTCTCTCGCCCAGAAATAGATTTTTCCTTCGTCAAAATCCCTTTTTTGGGCTCAAGCCATGTCGTCCTGATGGAAGTATACCAGAGCATTACTGTATCTGTGGATTCTCAGAACGTGCCGTACTCCCCGGAGGTATTTCCCCGGTCGACTAGACCTAGAGACCTAAGATGTTACCGTTATACATCTTTTCAACTAACCATAAACCATGTGAGAGCTTCCTGCCCCCTACAGGGAAGAGTCCTACTAGACTCTGGAAAAGTCTCGAAGAGTACATATACCTATGTATGAATACCAGGCAAGCTAATATAGTGGTCTCACCCTATATTAAGTAAAGCATAGTTTGTGAAGAACCACTGCGTCAATATGAAATATCGACCAGTTCTCCACTCAATACTTGTATTGGACAAAGGTTTATATCCGCATAGGAGGAAACTTGTAAATCCGCCACCGTCCCCTTATGGGATGGAGTCCTCCCGCTAAGGGAAAGCATAAACCAATGCAACATCAGCTTGCATAAAGGAACAATCTATTAGAATTATCCCAGATAAATATACATAGAATGAATGCTCAATTATACCAATAAATTGACACAGGTGAAGGAGACGCAAGGTTCTCAAGAACCAGTTTATTGACAGGCAATAAATAGACAGGTTAACAACAATTATATATATATATACTGTATATATATATATATATAAGAGAAGGATAACCAAAACTTTAAGCATAAGTATGATAGTAAACAGAAACTTGTTTATCTGAAAGAAAAACATTAGTGCCACTTTTAACATACCGAGGTATCAAAGTCATAAAAGTCTGTATTACTAATCAGTCACATTAGCGTTAGAAACGCTCGGCACACATGTCTGCACTTATGCCAGGTTCACCTTTGGAAGTGGAACAGTCAACGTGGGCAACTCGGTGCCCTCACTTAGTTTGTAGCACAGTATGTAACTACACACTCACCCTGGAATTAATCGTCCCAATTAAAACCACTGTTCCTCGCAGAGTTAAACAGCAGGGTTAACGACGCAACCCACTGCTACCACAGATCTCTTTAGTTGCTCCACTTGCTTTGTATAGTGGCGAAAGAACACTCTGGAAGACTTCCAGCCAGTGTATGAATGAAGATGTTCAAAATCCATACAATTAAAGAAATTTAAGGATGAGGCAACTTTCCTCGGATCGTGACCTGCGGGTGTACTGTCAGGATCCGCTCTGCGAATAAAATATGTGATTTTCGCCCTGAGTTGTTTCAGTGATAAATTTGAGCCTGATGTTTCTCCCCTGAATAGTTGACCACCCTTGAAGTCTGAAGTTCTATGAAGATAGACCTTTAGGCATTCTACTGGACATAGAGATGCATCTTCTTTCAGAGGGCAGATTCTCCAGGGACCCCACCTGTTGGTGGGTAACTCATTCTTGGCGAAAAACGTAGGATCCGGAAACAGGTTCAGTTCTCCCCCATCCAGGAACTGAACACGACCTTCCTCTCTCGAGAGGGCTACAATCTCACTAACCCTGGCCCCGGACGCGAGTGCAAATAGGAAAATAACTTTTTGGGTCAAATCCTTTAACGCACACTCCTCATTGTTCAACAGAGAAGCGAAATGAAGAACTTTATCTAAAGACCATGAAACGGCCTTTGGAGGTGCTGAAGGTCTGAGCCTAGCGCAGGCTTTCGGAACTTTATTAAAGAACTCATTAGCGAGGTCGACCTGGAAGGCATATAGAATGGGTCTTGTCAAAGCAGACTTACACGTTGAAATCGTGTTAGCTGCCAACTCTTGACCATGGAGGTGGATGAAGAAAGATAAGCAGAAGTCCATCGAGATCTCCTGCGGATTCTTTGCCTTGACAAAGGCCACCCATTTTCTCCAAGATGACTCATATTGCCTTCTAGTAGATTTGCACTTATATTCCTCTAGGAAGTCTATGCTGGCTTTCGAAATCCCGAAACGCTTTCTCACCGCTAGGGAGAGAAAATCATGAGCTGCAGGGTCCGGGTTTTCTGTAATGAAGCGCAGACAGTCGACTTCTGGACTCGCTGGGTCAGAACTGGATCTGGTAGCGGTAGAAACTTCAACCGTAGTTCCAATGCCAGGGGGAACCACACGCTGTTCGGCCACTTGTGGGCCACTATTGCCGCTACCCCCTTGAAGGATTCAGTTTGTTGAGGACCCTCAACAGAAGGTTGTGAGGAGGGAACAGATAAATACTGGACCATCTGTTCCAGTCGAGGGACATCGCGTCCACTGCTTCCGCTAAGGGGTCCTCGTACGGGGACACGTACAGGGGCAACTTCTTGTTGTCTTTCGTCGCAAAGAGGTCTATCTGCAGTTCTGGGACTTGACTTAAGATGAAGGAGAACGATCCTGCGTCTAGGGACCATTCCAACTCTATCGGTGTGAACCTGGATAGAGCGTCCGCTGTCACATTGCGGACTCCTTGAAGGTGAACTGCCGACAGGTACCACTTCTTCTTTTCCGCCAATCGGAAGATGGCCAACATCACCTGGTTGAGAGGTGGCGATCTTGATCCTTGTCGATTCAAGCATCTCACAACTACCTCGCTGTCCAGCACCAACCTTATGTGGATCGAGTGACGCGGGGAGACTTTCTTTAAGGTAAGGAGCACTGCCATAGCTTCTAGAAAGTTTATGTGAAAGGTCTTGAATAGATTGGACCAGGTCCCTTGGGCCTTTTTCCGATGAGAGTGACCTCCCCACCCCTCCTTCGAGGCGTCTGTGTGAATCGTCACCGATGGGGGAGGTGGCTGAAGAAGTACCGACTTCTTTAGATGTCTGGCTTGGGACCAAGGCCTGAGAAGAGTACGTAGCCGAAGTGGAACTGGTCTTCTCAGATCTCTTCGCGCGTTTGATGCATAACTTCTCCAAACTCCGGTTGCATCCTTTAGCTGTGCTCTTAGCACCGGGTCTGTTACCGAAGCAAACTGGAGAGAACCCAGTACTCTCTCCTGTTCGCGTCTTGATATCCTTTCGGAATCTAGAAGTCTCTTGACAGAACCAGCTATCTCCTTCCTTTTCTTCGCCGGGATGGAGAATTGGTGTGACATTAGGTCCCAGTGGATTCCCAACCACTGGAACTTTTGAGATGGAGAAAGTCGAGACTTTTTTCTGTTGATCTTGAAGCCTAGATACTCTAGGAACTGGATCACCTGCAGGGAAGCTTGCAAGCATTCTGTCTTGGATGCTGCCCACACCAGCCAGTCGTCCAGGTAGGCTACTACCTGAATTCCCTTTAGGCGTAATTGTTTGAGAGCTACGCTCGCAAGCTTCGTGAAGATCCTTGGGGCTATATTTAGCCCGAATGGCATGGCTCTGAAGGCGTATGGTCTTCGTTGTAGCTTGAACCCTAGGTAGGGGGAGAGTCGACGATTGATTGGAACGTGCCAATAGGCGTCTGACAAATCTATAGAGATGGTAAATACCCTCTTGGGCAGTAAGGTCCTTATGTGTTGCAGTGTTAGCATCTTGAACTTGCAGTTCACTATGAACTTGTTGAGTGGCGACAAGTCCAGAATGACTCTGAGTTTTTCAGAGTCCTTCTTGGGAACACAAAACAGCCTCCCTTGGAATTTGATGGACTTTACCCTTCGGATCACTTTTCTCTCCAACAGATCTTGGATGTACTCCTCCAGAACGGGGGTGGAGTGTTGGAAAAACCGAGGGCACGGAGGTGGAGTGCTGTACCAGCTCCAGCCCAGTCCATTCTTGAGTAGGCTGTGGGCCCAGGGATCGAAGGTCCACCGATCCCGAAAATTCTGAAGTCTCCCTCCTACCGGTATCAACTCACTTGGACTGTTGTCCTGAGGTCTTGCCTCCCTGACCGCGACCACCCCTGAATCCCCTTCCCCTTGAGGGGCGCCTAGACGAGCCTCTGGCTGCTCCTCTAGGCTTTGCTCGAAAGGAAGTTGACTGCCCTTCGAACGTTGGGTTGAATGCCGGGGACTGTGTCGACACGGCCTGGGGTACCCACTGGAATGTGGTCGGGGTTTGTGCCACCATCTGGGGCACTGAAGGCATCGGCAATTGCTGTTGCTGTTGCTGTCTAAATGGCTTGGCTGGCCGAGACGGTAGCCTAGTCCTCTTAGTCTTCCTCTTTGGTTGGGGACCCTCATCCGGGGAAGACTTTCTCTTGATAGACAGGCCCCACTTCTGGAGAAGGTTTCTATTCTCCGTGGCGGCCTTATCAACAACTTCTTTGACCAATTCGCTAGGGAAAAGGTCTTTGCCCCAAATGTTGGAGGAGATTAGTTTCCTTGGCTCGTGCCTCACCGTAGCCGAGGTGAACACGAACTCCCTACAAGCTCTCCTCGCCCTGACGAAGCTGTAAAGATCCTTCGTCACTGTGGCCAGATGAGTCTTGGCCACTACCATGAACATTTCATGGACCTTGGGGTCACTTGCCATCGTCTCAAGAGTGGTCTGAAGAGACATTGAGGCAGCCAGTCTTTCTTTTGTCTCGAGCTCTCTCCGCAAAAGAAAGTCAGACAGCATAGGGAGGTTCTCACCGAACTGACGTCCGGCAATATCAGCCTCCAACTTCCCGCCTGAGAAGGTAAGATGAACGTCCTTCCAGTCCTTGTGGTCCATAGGTAGGGCCAGCGACAAGGGTTTACACTCCTCCAAGGAGGGGCAAGGCTTGCCAGCCTCGACTGCTTTTAACACAGCCGCAAACCCTTTCTGCAAAAAGGGGAAGGCTCTAACAGGAGAGGACACAAAGGAAGGGAGCTTCTTACTCAATGCAGCAACCTTTGAGTTCGTGAAGCCCCTCTCTTTCATCGAAGATGAAAGCAAAGCTTGAGCCTTAGCATGGTTCATCACTATGACCTCCTTCGGCTCTGTCTCCTCCTTTGAAGCTGGTTCCTTCCTCAACCGGACATAACAGTCCGGATATGACCCTTTGCTGGGCCAGAATTCCACCTCCTCTAGGGGAACTGAACCCAACTTATCCGACATGACGATCTTCCCACTCGTCATCGGCATGTGCTCAGCATATCTCCATGGGTTAGCATCTGAGCACAAGGGAAGGTCTTTCACATTGAGCCTTTTCTGGGGCCCACGTGATGCTGCAAGTTTCTGCATCTGCAGTTCCATTGCAGCCGCCTTCACATTATTCTCCTTCTGCATTTGTTGGATCATTCCAACAATGGAGGAGAGGGCCTGTCCCAGCTCTACTGGGAGAGCGGACGATGTTGAGGGAATAGGTTCAGGGATCTGAACCGGAGCAGCCGACACCTCGTCGGCCTCTTCCTCTACAATGTCTGGGGCTTGATCTTCATCCTGGCCGTCTGCCAGGAGGTCTTCCTCCAGACGCTCGGACACGTCTGACATCCTATAGTGCAACTGGATGTCTTGCAAGGCGATCGCGACTTCAGCATCCACCGGGATCTGAACTAGGGGGATCTCCTCTTGAGGCTGGGGAATCACTGCATCAGCTGATGCCCTAGGGAAAAGGTAAGCCCTCATCTTCTCACTTGGAAGATAAGGTCCAGAGGTGTTCTTCTGGAAGCCCCTTACCCAGGTACGAAGCTTCTCCCTTGCTATATCCCTTGATTCCGCCGTCCTAGGGGAATCAAAAGCCTCAGTAATCAGATTAGAGCACACGGTACATACCTGAGGGTCCCAATACCGGAGATCACCCTTGGAGACAGCGCATGCTGCGTGCCTCCTACATAACTCATGTCCGCAGAAGTTCTTACTGCGGACGTTGCAGAAAGCACTTCCGCACTTCGGATGGGCTTCCTGCAAAGAGAAGAAATTTCCATGAGTATCAAGTGAACTACGTATCACTGGATATGCACAGTTAGCATAACAAATCAGAAAGGAAAGACACACACTTGTGTTTCCCGCACAACCAATTGTTGCAGCCTTCCAGATAATAAAATCGTATGGTTAATCTGTCCTAGAGTAACCAATGAAAAATTTCCAGAGGAAACAGGTGGAGCTCACACGCCGGCACACACCATAACTAGCTTTAAAGTATACTACTTAACAGCTATCAGGCGGCAGAACGCTGGTTCAAATGCATGTGCCGGCCGGCAGTAACTGCCGGCCGGCAACAGCCAATGTCGGCCGGCAACTACACAAGGTAGCACCCGGCTGCCGGCCACCGCTCGTAGCGACCGGCAGACAAGGGCGTGACAATAGCCGGCCGGCAAAGGTAACAACCGATGCCGGCCAGCAGCAAAAGAACCAGAGAACTCAGACTGCCCGGCTGCCAGCCACATAGGCCGGCAGCCGGGACGGGTACAGCACTAGAAGAAAACAGAATGGATGCCAGGATAAGAGAGTGTACTACCTCAAAGCCCGGCAATCCGAAAGAGTGCATAAAAGGAAGGGGAGAATCTAATTCAGGCTTCCTGACCAATGCATCTGGCTCTACAGACAGACATGGATGAGGGACCAAGGGAGGTCCGGGCAGCACTCAAAGCAGAAGACCTTTGCCGGCCGGCAAGGGACTGAGTCAATTCCACATCCTAACCTATACTAGGTCCAGATGTAGAATGACGTACAGTACTGTAACGGCTAGGCCATTACAGAGATAGAGGGGGAAGGGACAAAGAGGGTCCTACCAACCTTGCTTTAGTAAAGAATCACCCGCAGCCAAGAAAACTCATCTTAGCCTAAGGGAGATCCAAGGAGGGAGGCCAGCAATACTAGCCAACCCCCACTGAACTAAAGCAAGGAAGGTGTTGCTACTCCCGGGGAAAGGATCTTATCCTCCCACCGAGAACAGCAACAAGGGCTAGTCTGCTAGATCACAAAAGAAGGAATCATCTCGTACAGAAACCTTCGGGAGTGACCTAAGGAGGTTAAGCCTCCTATGTCTGCGTCAGACTAGCGAGGGAGCTCAACCCCAAGCCAGACAAACACAGACTCAGACTAAAAAACTCTGATATTCTGCCCCTCTCTGAAGCCAGACTTACTGGAACAGGAAGGTACAGTAACACCCCAATATAGTTGTATCGAAAATTAATTCAGATAAACCACTAGGGTTAAGCCCAAGGCTTAAACAGAGGGAAAGGGATTGCATACCTTCTCCGAAGAAAAGAAAGCAACCGGGGAGTAAGAGAAAGTATACTAAGGCTCCATAGGCAACTTAGCCTAGGCACCAAGAGAATCGATTACCTAAATCACCGAAACTCACTCGTATACTATCTTGGAAATAATCAACATAATCTTAAATGTATAAAACTGCCTAAAGCTTCAATAAAATTTTAAAACACTCGGAAATCCAAAAATCATGCAGGAAAGTACTAGGGCCAAACGACTAGGCTACATGGTCTAGCGTAGGCCAGAATTGGCGAATACTTCGCCAAAACAAATAATACTAAAAGCACGAAAAAGGAAATCCTATGTAACGCTAAACAGCTAAAATTATTAAAGCAAAACAGCCGGGAACGTCGCTCTGGCTAACTAAAACTCATACCTAGCGAGCGACAGAGTCCAGGACGCCTCCGGTAGGCAAAGGCTCTTGTAACAAAGATTATTACTATTAATCACTTTAAGAATTACCAAGAGCCTACATTTATACATAAAAGAAATAATACTCAACTTATCAGAGGCAGACGAAGTTGGAGAAAGCATAATAAATCGATTAAATCCAAGATTTTGCGAGAAACACAGGAAAAAACACCGAGTTGTTAAGCTACGCAAATAGGAATACAGATGGCGCCAGAATCGGCGCAATGCACGCTTACGAAACGGGAGAAGAGAGAGCCTTGCGAACGGCTCTCCTTTTTCTTTCTCGTTTTCGTTTTCTTGCCAATTGACCCCTTCGAAGTGTTATCTCTGTTCGGGGTGCAGATTGCCATGTGGCGTGTCAAGAATACGTCCTCTGATATTTCGCGATATCCCTGGTACTTTCATTAGGGATATTCGCTCCAGGAGTTAGAATTCTGGGTACCTTAAGGTAAATTCTCTGGGAATATCGCCGTAGTTGTAATATACCCTAGGAAGCTACCCTATAGGAACTACCATCAGGACGACATGGCTTGAGCCCAAATAAACTGATAGCTCTCTCTCTCTCTCTCTCTCTCTCTCTCTCTCTCTCTCTCTCTCTCTCTCTCTCTCTCTGGTATTATTATCAGCAAGGATTTGAAGTTCACCAAACAGAGCATAAAAGCTGAAAAGAAAGCACAAAACATAATAGGTTACATAAAGAGACAATTCAAATACAGAGATATAGACACTGTAGGCCTACTACAGCTGTAGGCCTATACAGATACACCATTAAATAAATACATTTAAAATTCATCTATTCCGCTCTTTTATAATATATTAAAAACTTTTCCTTTATTCTCCTACACAATCTACAACTTTACCCTTTGAGTAAGTCTATCGGCAAAATTACACTAACATAGGCCTAGGCGCGAATCTAAGGAATTTGCACTTGATTTTTCACTAACTTTAAACCCCTTTTATCCCTCGGGGGGAGAGAGAGAGAGAGAGAGAGAGAGAGAGAGAGAGAGAGAGAGAGAGAGAGAGAATTACTGATTTTATAGTACAAAAACTAATGAATGGAATAGTCATCTTTCAATTAAATTCTAAGATAATGTAAAGTGGGTTCCAAATATCTGATCAGCATATAACTGCCAAAAAATATTAATTTTTCAGCAAATTATAAAGCTTAAAAATTATTCAAACCAGCTAATTACCTATAATAATAATTAAATAATAAAATATATACTAAATAGAAGTATAATTGTTACAAATATCTATAAAGATAACCCATACATTAATACAGGGGATATTAATCAAAGATTAGCACAAGAATACGCTTTTGATAAAAATCATGTAGGAAGCCCCGTCTTTATATATGATTTGGCCAAGTCGTGAACTAGCGTGAACGATGCGTGAACGATGCGGAAGGATGCGGAAAGATGCGGAAAGCTGAGTGAACGTGTCGTGAACAGTGCGGGAACTAGTCGCGCCAATGCGTGCCATGGCGTGAACGTGGCGTGAACTTGACGTGAACTATGCTTGAACGTGTCAGTGAACAGTGCGGGAACCTCCCAGTGCGTGCCAGAAATGCGTGCAAGTGTCAGGGGGGCTTAAGCAAACAATATATATGTACTCCATTTTGAGTTGATGTTACCTTCAAGTGACATCCCAGGAACTAGGTGGCTATTATATTTTTGAGGTTAAACTTTTTGGTTTATAATTTTCAGTGAGAAGTTCATGCTTTAAAACCATATAGCGCAATGAATTTTGGGGAAGGTCATTAAAATAACAAGTGGTGTTTTAACAATGGTGGGTGTCAATAACTAACCATTATGACTATTGTTTCAGGCACTGTCCCATCGAGTTCATGAGGAGAATCCCTCCTCCTCTTCCTCAAGTGGCTTCATAACATCTAAATATCTACTTCCTTCCAACTTCACTTTTCAAGAATTAGCAATCTTTGGATTACTGTAAAAGGTATCATGACTGCTTCTAATACTCTACTTTCTAGCTTTGGAGCTTTCTTCCTAACCTTATTTTCTGACCTTGCTACCTTCTGGAGGTAGGCATATTTCTCCTTTTAGTGTTGTTCAACTCTTTTCTTCATTTTTCTAACCAAGGTTAAGCAGATTCTGAATTGACTGACTATAACACTGGCAACTGATTTTGAAAAAAAAGGATATTCCTTTTTTCTAATCTATAACTAAAATTGTTCTGCAAAAAAAGCTAATATGCAAGCTGAACATTCTGTCAATAAGAGACAAGTAACACATTGACTATCCACAAATTATGTAATGAAGAGATCAAGGGTACTAAATGCTAGAGCTAGTACAGTACTAATCCTTCCCTGTCACTAATATGAAAGAGATAATGAAGCAAAATATGTTAAGAGAAAGCTTTACCTTACAAAAAGTTGTACTGCAATATACCTTCCAATATAGGGTAAAAAAGGTATACTGTACTGTAATTAGTTTGTACACTTGCTCTACCTTAAGCTTTGCTTTTAGGAATTAATGATTTGGATAGAAACTAAAATAGAAAGAAATACTTACGGATATTTTTCATTTTGACCACCAAACCATTGACTTCAAGTACTTGAACTTTCATATAATTGGAATGAACTGGACAAAGATTTTCATCTAGAACCAACGTTTTGATGGCTAAGAATTCGCCAACCCTTGGAAGACTCCTCATTATAGGATATTTTGAAAATATGGCATCTTTGTTACCATTTCCATCCTGAAAACAAACATCAGATAAATTCTTTATATAATATCTACATCAAATACAATAATACACTACAGGCACACTAATATGGAAAATTAACTAGATTAGTAATTATAAACATGTTTAATAAATACAATAAACTAATATGGCCAAGGTGATGAATGCAAGAGTTGATGGGAGAAGTACGAGAGGAAGGCCAAGGTTTGGGTGGATGGATGGAGTGAAGGAAGCTCTGGGTGATAGGAGGATAGATGTGAGAGAGGCAAGAGAGCGTGCTAGAAATAGGAATGAATGGCGAGCGATTGTGACGCAGTTCCGGTAGGCCCTGCTGCTGCCTCCGATGCCTTAGATGACCGCGGAGGTAGCAGCAGTAGGGGATTCAGCATTACGAAGCTTCATCTGTGGTGGATAATGTGGGAGGGTGGGCTGTGACACCCTAGCAGTACCAGCTGAACTCGGTTGAGTCCCTTGTTAGGCTGGGAGGAACGTAGAGAGTAGAGGTCCCCTTTTTGTTTTTGTTTCTTTGATGATGTCGGCTACCCCCCAAAATTGGGGGAAGGGCCTAGGTATATGTATGATGTAATATGGCCATTTATAATACTGTCTATCACTGTCTTGTAATCTAGTTTAATTTAACAGTTAGGATTTGATAATGTATATACAGTATTGGAAGTGTGGCAAATTTATTATGTAGCTCTAGATGATTATAGGAACCATAACTTTAGTTGTCCTAATTCCTGTGAATTGGACTGGGAACACTACTTAAGTGTACACAGATTCATGCTTCCGGAAAAGAGCATAAACCACCAAAATGAAGAAAATAAAAACACAAAAACAAAGCAGTCAAGTCAATAGTTAACACTAAACAGGAACAGAATGCGAAAGTTTCTTTGTACTTCTAATAATTTACAAAAAATTATAACATTAACGAAACTGTTGAGGACAAGGCGTCTTGACGGCATCTCGAGATAACAAAGAACAACAGAAGGACCAGAACTTACCACAAGCAACTTACAGTATTTGAATACATTTACCAAATAAGTATATAGAGCCGTCAGTCTTCACACCTTAGTCAATTTCTTCTAATTGTTTGTTATGACACCACAGTACATGTCTGAAACCTACAATGAATGGGGTTCACTTCTGCAAGCAGCAATAAGTACTTACGCTTAAAACTGCTTCTTTCTTCTCCCACTGGAAATCCTCCTTTCCTCTCCCAGACTCTCCTACTCACTGGGACTCTCTGCTATACATCCTTTCCCCTACCACTATAAAACCTCTCTTCTCGCCCCTAACTAGGGGGAAAAAAAAAAATATATATACTTCCAGGCCCCGCTGATCTGCAACCACCACACCTACCCGCCGAGAAACTACCTAGGGGCTAGACGCACCGTCAAAAAGCCCGTCCGGAGAGAAGCTCCGGGCAATCCAAAGAAGAAGAAGAAGAACTGTCATTCAAAACATGATTCAACCACAGATTAATACAGTCAGCCGTCAATTTGCGACTTTTATCTTTGCAGATTTGGCCATTCGCGATATAGATAGCATAAGATATCTAAAGGTGGAATGTTGTCCAATTCTATGAGAGAAGGCCTGAATTGTCCAAAAAACGAGATCTCCCTGTGGATCATATTCCCTGGAGGTGAGGTCCCCTGTCTCCTCGGCTTTTGGCTCCTTGGATCCAGTTTTATTGAGATAATGCCCAGCTCCTTCCTGAGTGACTGATATCCATTGATTAGCTGCCAATACAAAATGACAATTTGTCCTAAATTGTATTTTTCCTAGCTATACAAACCCATTATCATTTAAAATAAGAATTCGCTTCAGCGCAGCTGAAACAGCTGAAGAGAAAGAAAACCAAGCAGTTGTGCTGATTGGTTGGCTGGCGGTATGGGGCGAAGGTTAGCTACGCCCACCCCCACCGCCAGCCCAATTTCCTCATTCCAACGCTTTAGGCTCAATGCGGAACATGAGAGAGGTGGTAGAGGCGGGCATTTATATTAAATGATTACGGGTTTATATAGCTAGGAAAAATACAATTTAGGACAAATTGTCATTTGTTCCGACGCAATATAAAACCTCGTAATCATTTAATATAGGAAGACTCACTGGTTGGTGGGAGGTCTGCCTTTGCTGCTTATGAACAGCTAACTGCCCGGATATAGACCTGGTCTCGAATGAGAGCAGAGGACTAAATCCACCTACCCCTGCCGCTCGACCCGTCATGATGATGGTGGGGTCTAAGAGACTGGGAGCCGGGTTGCGCGATGGGTAAGAGCGTGAATGTAAGAGAAACTCGACCCTAAGGTCACAGTGACTAGATGAACCTCCATCACCAAAAGGCAAAGGGTTTATACATCCACCGTCTTCCCTGCCTAGCAGATGACGGGGGAGAATACCTGTAAACAAACTCTAGCAATCTTACCTGGGAAGACTTGTCTTGATGTATGGGATTCCAAGAGAGGAGACAGAGAGAAAGGCGGAGCACATGCACACTGCTTTCACACTGCCAAACATACCATAAAAATTAAGACGAGACTTCCCTGTCCTGGAGGAACTGGAGAGGTCAGACAATAGCTTGAGCCGCTACAACAGGGCCAAGAAAAAAGGTGTCCAAGGACTTGTGCGTAAACTCCCTCAAGTAAAAGGCCGTAAAGGTGGTCTGGCATTTCCCAACGCCAGCCTTCAGCACTTGGCCCAATGCAAGATTTCTCTTGAAAGTGAGTGTGGGGGCAAATGCCCCTGACCTCATGAGCTTTAACCCTCGCTGGTGCTTGGACTCTTGAGGAAGTCTCATACGGCTTGCGGATGATTTCACGGATCCAGAAGGATATAGTGTTCCTCGACACCTCCCTCTTGGCTCTGCCGGTGCTAACGAAGAGTCGTCGACATTCAGGTCTGAGATGCCGAGTTCACTTAAGATAGCGTCGGAGACACGTGACGGGACAGAGAAGCCTCTCACCTGAACCGCCACTCGCTGCATCCGGTAAGGAAGGAATAGTGAAGGCCTCGAACCTAGGATCGTGGATCGCTGGGTTCTGAGTCTTGGCCACGAACTCTGGCACAAATCTCAAGATCTCCTTCCAACCCTCTGCGTGAGTGATATTATAAGAGAGGACGTGTAACTCCCCGACTCTCTTCGCCGATGCTAAGGCTAGCAGAAAAACAGTCTTAAGGGTCAAGTGCCGGTCTGAGGCACGGCTCAAGGGTTCGTACGGAGCACGAGTAAGAGACCCGAGAACTAGAGTGACATCCCACTGGGGAACTCGAAGTTCCCTCGGGGGACACGACTGTTCGAAGCTTTTAATGAGCATAGAAATCTCGAGGGCGTTGGAGATATCTATGCCCTTCAGACGGAATACCATTGCAAGGGCAGACCTGTAACCTTTAATGGCAGAAACCGAAAGGAGCTTATCTCTGCAAAGACTAGGAAGCCTGCAATCTGAGTCAGATAGGCTCCGACCGGAGAGATACCCCTTCAACTACACCAATCACAGAAGACCGACCACTTCCCCTCGTAGACCGAGGAGGAGGATCTTCTAAGGTACCCTGACATCTCTCTCGCAGTGAGTCGCGAAAAGCCTCACGTTCTGAGGAGATGCTGGATAGTCTCCACGTGTGAAGTCTGAGCGACTTCACCGCCTGGTGGTACCTGCTTGACAAGGGTTGCCAAAGGAGATTGGGCCAGTGTGGTAGCTCTCTCGGTGCCTCGACCAGGAGCGAAAACAGGAGCAGGTCTCGGCTGCACAGGAGCAACAGGAGCACGACCAGCAGTACCCTTGCTACTTCCCGTGGGCTTGGCCTGACTCGGCCTGGCCGCGGACAGTTTCGCGGGACCAGGTCCCTTGAAACTCGCAGCCTGCGCCTGGTGGATAATGGAGTCCTTCGAGTCAAGACGCCATTTATCCCGCGCGGCCCGAACTTCCTCTGGTGGAAAGAGAGAAGTTGCAGCTCTAATAAGAGCATTCCTAAGCGCCCTGAGTCCAGGGCCTCTCCTGAACAAATCTGTCTTGCCAAACGAGCGGCTACTGCCTCACACTTTTTGAGGATCAGATTGGCAAACTGGGTAGCAAGCTGGTCCAAGAGAAAGGCAACAGCTTTCCCACCAGACAAAGCTAGGTTCCTGTACTGCTCCATGTGTTTGGAGGTAACGAGCTTGGTGTCCCGCGCGAACACTGTGGCCGTACCACACCAGTGGTCGAGCCATGAAGCAGCCTGGAGAACAGCTACAGAGATGGACTCCATAGTTAAAATCTCAGAGGCCGAGAAGGAGACACTCTCAGATTTCAAACTCTCGACCGTGGAACCCCCAGCAAGCACTCCTATTGCAGGGTCGAGAGGGAGAGGACAAGGCACAAAAGACTTTGCGACGTAGTACCTCTTCTGTCGCTGGAGTGGTTGAGGGAGAGGCTTGTTCGAACCTTGACTCCTAAGCGAGTCACCAAGTCCTGCGATCTGGTCACTTACTCGGTCCAATACTCGAGCAGGCTGTCTCGACCAAGGTAGCATGATGGGCCGTGAACTACCTTCGGGAGCTCCCCATAGGATCTCCAAGGCTTTACACTTATCCTCAGACACTACCACAGGAGGAGCCCTGAGGCCATTAATCTCAGGCATGAGGTTAATGACCCCTACGAACGGCGACTCCACCTCGGGATCT
Source organism: Palaemon carinicauda (assembly GCF_036898095.1). NCBI lineage: Eukaryota > Metazoa > Arthropoda > Malacostraca > Decapoda > Palaemonidae > Palaemon > Palaemon carinicauda. The sequence continues at coordinate 285,861,377 of NC_090725.1, forward strand.
TCTGTCTCCACGGCAGGTGAAGGTTGTGGAGGTGGGTGATCCCTCGGTCCCTCTACATCCGGAGGTGTAGGGGAAGCTGCACGAATGATGACATCCTGGCAGGGTTCATCCCCGACGCAATGCATCGAGGTTCCCACTGCGACCGTGTGTGTGACTGGTCGCTGCGAGCCCCACGAAGCTCCCGAAGGAGCTTGAGCGCGAGCGGGGTCGCTGGGAACTGCAGCGCTCACACCAGGAGGTGTATACCGGTTAGTCACGCGTGTGGTGTGCGCGGCCTCACCTGTTACACGGCCAGAAAGCATGGCGGTTGGCTGCACCTTGTGTGGCTGGTATGTGCGAGAGCTAGCCTGGTCATGCACGACCGGCTCCCATGTCGTGGGCTGAGCCGTGAGGTGGCTCCATGCCGGGCCTGAGTCGCGCGGGTCGAGTGTACGGCTTTCTGGTCCTGCTCCCTGCTCACGTGACACACGAGTCGCGGAGTTGGTCCGCGTGGCTACCCCCGTGGAGGTAGTCGTGCGTACCGCGGATTTTTCACGAGAGACCAGAGCTGTGATTTCTCGTGCCAAAGTCAGGACTCTCCTTTTCCCGCTCAAGAGCGGTTCAACTCGAGTCTGAACAGCAGCTCAGAGGCCCGAGGACCCCGTCACTGTGCTCTGGGTAACGATACCCATGCCCTCAAGCGTGGTTGTCGTGCATGGAGGCCTTGCGCGAGATTCGCCATGAACAATCCCACAAGCACGGAGAACGCGGGAATCTCTCGCGTCGCCCTCATCCTCCAGAGGAGAAGAGGTGTCTCGGGGCGCCATGTCCCTTCGACTGTGACTGGCCTTCCTGACCCTCTTCGCTTTCCTCTTCTTACCCTTCCTCTTTCTCCTTGGGGGAGAAGAGCCAGAGTCAGAAGATGAAGACGAAGAGGAGGAGAGAGAGGAAGAGGAACTAGGAGAGGAATACCACCCACGCTTCCTCTTCTTGTACCCCCTCAGAGATACTGGAATGGTGGTCGAGGCAACAGCAGACGACACTGGACGAGGATGAACAAATGTATCTTCAGCTAAAATCAAAGTAGAGGGTGCACTGAATCTCTACTTCGAAGCCGTAGAGGATACCTGAGCCATGTCCGTAGGATGAGCCGTGGTCAGTGAACGTGGTGAACCTGAAAAACATCTTGTATCAGCAGGGGTTTTAGCAGATTTTAATTCTAAATGACTTGCGAGTGAAGCTGCAAAGGGTTTGCCAGCAGTCCTTACAGAAATATCAGTGTTTAAAACATTAATATCAGTGTTTAAAACATTACTCTCCCTTGTTTCAACGGGGAGTCCAGCAGTTATTTTACCCTTGAAAAAAGTTTGTGTTTTGCCAGGAACAAATGCTTTATCAAGTACATGGTCAACAACAACGGGCATCAGGGAACATGGGAGTCGATAGTTACAAAATCAGTTACATTCATGTGTTCATCAACAATCAGATCATTAAAATGACGTTGTTCAAGCTCGTCCGCCAGAGTTAAACGACGGTTTAACAAATTCAAGTCAGGCTTACCTGATGATCCGAGAGACGCCCCAAGTTCCTCCATCTTACCAGGTAACATGTTGTCATCGTTATCAGACGGTCCAACAATCTGTCGGGTGTCCCTTGAGATCGCCGAAGTAGCGGGAGCGCTAAGGTCACCCGCTCCCCCGGCGAAACCCAAGAACTCCCTGACAGGCTGTGAATCCGAGCTTCCCAAAATCATACTCACACCCTCCTCAGACTCAGAGAGGGCTTGAGTAGACTTTGCTGTGGCAGTCTCTTGCGGCGACACACTTATCATCGGCCCACCCTTCTTCTCCTTTGAGAGAGGCGAGCTCTCGGAAGCAGAAGAAGCTTTAGGGGTCCGGCGATATTTGCGTCAATTCTCGAAAGCTTGCCACTGCAAGGGCGGCCAAGATTCACACTCTCAGCAGGGAGAACCTTGAGAGCAAGGTTTCCCGTTGCATGTCGGGCAGAACATGTGCGGGTCTACAGAAAGTGACGAAAGTCACCTACTGCAGTGGCCGCCACGGCCTGCACAACATCGCATCTTGCAAGTAACTTTCTTCACCATAACAATCATCCAATACTAGTACACAAGCACAAGAGAAGGCAAAGGGCTGCAGAGTAGAGAGCGGAGTGTAGCACAACCATCCACGTTGAGCCGAAGCGAGTGAAATGAGGAAAGTGGGCTGGTGGTGGTGGGGGCAGAGCTAAGCTCCGCCCCATACCGCCAGCCAACCAATCAGCACAACTGCCTGGTTTTCTTTCTCTTCGGCTGTTTCAGCTGCACTGAAGCCAATTCCTATGTTAAATGATTACGAGGTTTGTATATCGCGTCGGAACAACTATGGTTTCCAAAATCTTTCCGGGAAAGTCCTATTACTAGAGTAAGAAAAAACATCTGTTAAGTATAATGCAATGATAGAGACTGAACAAAGCTAATTTTAACCACCAGCTGTCCCATTGGTGGACAGGAGGCATAGCCTATTGAAGGGAAAAAACATGACAAATTCGAAGATAATTTGTATTTTTCCTAACCATACAAACCTTAGCTATTTACAAAGGGTTACCTTTTAGCGTAGCTGAAATGGCGAGCCATTAGAATTTAACGAGGGTGTATTACCCCCGCGCTAGTTAGCGGGGGGTAGGGGAGTGGTAGCTAGCTACCCCTCCTCCCCCTCACACACAGGTGAATACTCACTTTCACTTAGAGGTAGGACTTGTCTTGGGGGACAGGGCTGGCGGGCAAATATGTGTAAATAGCTAAGGTTTGTATGGTTAGGAAAAATACAAATTATCTTCGAATTTGTCATTTGTTCCGTAACCGAAATACAAACCACGCTATTTACATTGGGTGACTTACCCCTTAGGAAGGGTGGAAAGTCCCCAGCCATACTGGCTTTGGCTTTACCCGGGGACTCAGAATCAGTGAGTCGCACTCGAGAAAAGGAGTCCCTGCACCTCACAAGTTCCTTGCTCCGCAAGGAACCATGTGGCCTACGTAAGCTTGTGTGTGAAGGAAGAAGTGTGACCCGTCCTAGGCAGTTGACCTGGAGTTCCAGAAGGAACTCTGGGTTAGGACGTTCCCAATACCACCCCGTCAGGGTATGGGGGACGCGACAGTATTGACTCAATACTCGGAACACAAGGAAGCATGGTTTACCTGCAGAGGTTCGAGGTCAGCTATGCAGAGACCAGGATGCTGCTTCCCCGTAGAGGGGATGATGAAGAAAGAAGTAAGGGCCAGACATACTTCTTTCGTTCATGCAGACTAAAACCTGATAACAATGCCCTCAACCTTCTGCTACCTGTCCAAAAAGGAGCCTGAGGTTAGACCAGCTGTTGTGTAGCCACCACAGAGCGATAGAAAACGTATCGAGACTCCTGTGGGTCACGCCCTGCAGGAAGCGGGCTGCGAAGGTCATTAGACGCTTCCAGACTCCAGCTTGTAGCACCTGCATCACAGAGTAGTATTACTCGAAGGCGAGGAACGTTGCGATGTATCCAACATCGTGCTGTAGGGCGACGTGACGGGGGAAGGTCTGGAGACAGGTCGAGATGAATGTCCTTGAGTCCGGGCTGAAGAGGTATACTGGTGACTCTCCCCCATGTCCTCCTTGTGCTCCAAAATCGGCTGCAACTGAGGACAAACTGCAGCTGTTCCCAGCGCTAACCTCTCGATTCCTTTACTGGCAAGAAAGAGAAGGTCTTGGGACATCAGATACAGAATGGAGACTCGAAATCTTGAAAGAATCGGACCGAAGGGCCGGGACCCCCAGATTCTGAGTCTAGCCAACAACTCAGGAGCGAGCCTGAATGTTGCCTTCCCCTCTTCCTTAGAAAGGGGGGAGTCGTAAGAGACCAAGAAGATTGCTTACACACTGGCCGTGGCCAGAGTGAGCAGGAGACCCAAGGCGGAATACAATCCGAGGCCTGTCGTAAAGGGTCTTGAGAAGATCTCTTAAAGGACTAAAAGTCCGAGCCATGCTCCAAGTTGGAGGTCTTCCTCCGACTAGGGCAGGGACGATCGTAGCTTCGCATGAGCGAGGATAGATCCAGCGGGCAGGAAAAAGTTATTCCTTTAAGCCTGAAGGTCAGGGAAAGGCTGAGCGACAGGCTTCATTGCCGAGACCGGAAAGGAGTTTCCTCCCGCCGAAAGGCAATAAGACCGTTATTGCTGGAGAAGAGGCCTCAAGGGAAGAGGTATATCTCCCACGGCACCAACCACCTTAGACTCTTCACTTTGCCTGGGAGACCCCTGTGGATGACTATCGCAGATGACGCGACCTCCGTACCGCGACTGTAGCGGGTTGTCTCTTCTTGAGGAGGAAGCGTAGTGTCTCCAGGCATGAAGCCGAAGCGACGCCCCGGTTCGGGAGAGATGTCGCAGTGTGGTTGCTTGAGTAGTCTGCGCCGTGGGAGAAACTCTCCTGGGAGTTCCGTCAGGGGAAGCAGAGGGTCCAGAAACCGTTCTGCGCATAGTCCCAGTGGAGCTCTCCCATTGAAAGGTTGACAGACAACCTGGTCTTGTTGAGACCCATTGTCCACAGACAAAAAGGAGGGAAGACGCAGGCATCGAAGTTGTCCCACCATCACCGGAATGCATCTTGCCAGAGTCTCGGGGTCTGAGACTGGGGGGAAGAATAGCGGAAGCTTGAGGTTCCAAGCTGTCGCGATCAGGTCCCCCAGACCAGCACTTGCTGGTTACCCAAGGTCAAAGACCCCCAGGTACACTCTCTCTACGAGGCTCTGCTCGGATAGTCTGAGAGAACATTCCCCTGCCTGGAATGAGAGAGCCGATGGTGGTATTGAGAGAATCTCAATCATCCCGGTATCTCTACTGCAAGATGTGAATGTGTGAAAATGCGTCCCCTGCTGGTTAGAATACACCAGAATCATGAAGTCGACGCGCACGGGGCGACTCGGCAGGGGCTGTAGGATCTGTAGAGGGGCCAGTACGACGAGGCGGACGGTGGGCCTTACGGCGAGGGAGGCCAACAGCAACAGCAACAGAAGAAACCTCCGAAGAGGAGTCTCTATGAGTGTACTCTCTCGCGAACGAAAGAGAAACACTTCGTGGAAGAGACTGGTCAGCCAGTGACCTAAAAGGAGCAATCCTCCGAAGAGGAGCTCCTGCAGTTGCCCAGCCCCTTGAGCGAAACTGCAGGTGCGACCGCTCAGCACAAAGAGCATAGTCGCACGAAAAAAAGGCAAGAGAAGAACCCCCCAAAAGGAGAAAAACTCAAGCCTGGACAGGAAAAACTTTCCTCGGAAGGAAAGTTACCCGCCCAAGGAGGCAAGCCTCCTGAGAGTTCTAAAATGAACTGGAGAGCTGTCCGTCGTCACGGGAGTACTTCCAGTAGAAGGAGACACGCCCCTGACGAAAATACAAGGGGGGAGGCAGCAACAGCCGAATCCCCAGGACTCAACAGACAGCTCACACCGTTGCCATATTACAGAAACGAACTAGATCGGTAACTGTAAAAAAATAAAACAAATAATATTAGTACACATTCATTCCCCCGGGAAGGCTCCGAAGAGGAATCCCGAGGGAAAGGAACAAGAATTACACAACAGGCACGTGCCCTCACAACCACTTACACTCACGGAAGGAGAGCTGTAACCAAAACAGAATTATAACAATTATAATTATGTAACTATGTAATTATGTAATTTAAAAATGAATGAACACTAAAGAAAGAACGAAAACCCCGAAAGGAATCGTTCTACAAAATGAAAAACAAAAAACAACTACTGTACAATTAGATTCATAACTAATTGAGACAAACGTACGGCGTAGCAACCCCCCCCCACACGGAAAGGAAGCTACAAGGGCGTAGTAACACGTAGTAAAAGGGTGAACGACCTCAAGAGAGAGAGAGAGAAAGACATAAGTCAAACTCGATCGCCACCCATAAAATTACGCCGTGGTGGCCTAACTGCCGAGGACTCCACGAAGATATCGTACACTACACACACAAATCTGAAAAGGAAACTTACTTATTTCTATACTCAAATATATATACAAACATGAAAACATGTTTACATATATATTGAGTAAATGAAAAGTAAGCGATTAAGTAAAGACAAAACAAACAATGGCTGCCAAGAGAGGACCAAGACAGAGACGTCTGTCACAGTCCGAGCCAAAAGTGAAAGTGAGTATTCACCTGTGTGTGAGGGGGAGGAGGGGTAGCTAGCTACCACTCCCCTACCCCCCGCTAACTAGCGCGGGGGTAATACACCCTCGTTAAATTCTAATGGCTCGCCATTTCAGCTACGCTAAAAGGTAACCCTTTGTAAATAGCGTGGTTTGTATTTCGGTTACGGAACAAAGGAAATTTTTTATATTTTTTTGGTTGACGTCAACATTGTTAGCTTCAGTGAAACAGCAACAAGAACATAAGGGGAGGTTCATAGATATAATACAAATGCTCGAATACACGTGCATATGAAAACTTATAAATTGAGTTTTGCTCTTCCTTTTCATCAATCCAAAAGACAATACTGTAATATACAAAACACAATTTCATGGAAAACCATGTTAAATAGTATTACCTTTAATTCTTCCACCTGATCTCCTTTCAATTCCTTTGTCAAGCCTGAAGACAAATCCTCTTCATCCTTTTCATTTAGCTTACACTTGGTATTTCTACCACAATTTTCTGCTTCCTGTACATCTGCCTCCTCATTCAATTCATCTGGATTTAGGGGATCAGAACTTTCTGCATCTGCCAAGGCACTTGAAGTGTTATTATCCCCCTTGGATGCATCATCAAGTATCTCTATCACTGGTTGGTGACTAGCCTCGTTGATTTCCTCAGGACTGAATTCTGTATGTAATTTTCCCTCGTGATCTCTGGAGCAGCCTGGATTCCTTAGACTCATCAAAAGCCTCCCTAATGCATGATAAGGTCGAGGGGCATCCTTTTTAGCGGATCTAGTTGATGGACCTGGCTTGTCATCCAGTGGTGTACATTCACTCTCCTTAAGGTCTGACTGATCAGATACGAGAAGCATATCAGGTTCTACATCTGAATCTTCAGGGCAAGCCTGTATAGGAGATGAATAACCTGAACTTCCAATAACTTCCGGAGTCTCCAGCTGCAAATCCTCCTCTTCCACATCTATCTCACCCAGGAACACATTAGGTTCCCTGGACGGTTTCAAAATCAAAGGTTCCCTACAGTCTTGAAGGGACAACAGATTCCTAAATGTTTTCCTTATATTCTCATTCACCTCAAAATCTTGAGGGAAAGATGATGGAGGACCACGATTAAAAGTTTGTGCTGGTCCATCAGGTAGCCTAAAAGTCTGGGTTGTTACAGATTCAGTCTTTGAAGTCACACGGACAACAGTAAGGGTATTCTGTTCACACATTCTTCTTATATTACTAAGCGCATCTAGAGAGGGACCAATCCTTTGGGCATACATTCTCCTTAAGTCATCTGCTGTAACATCTAATGCACTAGGATCAAGATGTTCTCTATAAAAATTATCCTCTCCTTCTATATCAATGATACTCCGAGTTTCTGAGTGAAAGGAATTTAGAAAACTCTTCCCAGATGGTCTTGTAACTTGTCCAACTATTTCTATGTCATTACCATCACATGAATTGCTGTGACAAGATACTTCCTCCTCATCATCACTTCCAAAAACAACATGCTTATTTGTGCTAGTTGTTGACACATTATTTTTATGACTCGCATTCATAGAAAAGTTATAGCTACTTGAATGAGGGATTGCATTCTTAACACAGGCCTCTTCATTAGCCTCGCTTGGAACAGACTTTTTCTTCCTTTTGGCATGTCTACGACGTCTCTTGCTCTTGGGGCCAGGTTTGTAACCGTCATCAATAGTAGAGAAAACTAGTTCAGACTCTGAGCTTTCTACCGAAGGGTTTTCACTTGTGACACTCTTTTCAGCTGCCTCTTCACACTCCACATCAGCAAAATTGCTTGTTGATACTTCCTTCTCTTGAGATAGTTTCTCATCTTCCTTAGAGCTTCCAACTGTTGACTTTGAGAGTTTCTTATTTATTGGACCACCCTCCGAACATTTTTTACTTGTTTCTAACACCTCACTTTCTGTAGCCTTGTCTTTCTTCCAACGCTTGTTTTTCCTCAGTGCATTACTTTCAATTTCATCCGTTGATGTAACAGACATATCCAAAGAGATCTCTTTCTTGTGATTATTTGAACTACTGGTTGCTGTGATCTCACTTGATTCAACTGACTGCTGGCTTTCATCTATCTCTTCATTACTAGGTCTTTTTAATGACTTGTGCCCCTTATCTTTTAATGTTTTATGAGTTTGCTTTTTAGTTTTCTTTAAAATCTCATCCTCCTCATGAGGTTCCTCACTTTCACTTTCATTAGATTCTTCACACTGTTGCTTTCTTTTTTTCTTTTTTTTAGATTCTTCTACTTTAATTACCTCAACACTAGAATCCTGGTCTGATCCCCTCAACTTTTGCCGAGTTAGCCTTTTTGTCTTCTTTAAGCTGTCAGTCTTTAAAGTATTATCTTCTTTATCTGCTTCTGAATCTTCAGAATTTTCTTTCTGACGATTTTTTCTCTTTCTGATACCCTCCACTTCTTCAACTTTTGATTTTTTCCTTTTTTTCTCAATATTTTCTTCTTTTCCACTATCACATCCTATGGAGTCATCTTCAATCCCATTTTTTCTTGTTTTCCTTGGTTCTTCTATTTCACTCTCAGCCTTCTTTTTCTTATGTTTTTTCTTCTTCTCTGGGGTCTCAACTTTTGCATCGGATAACGATTTAAGCCTGAAAAAAATGAGAAAAAAAATTTTTTCAATGTATCCTTTCTGTAACATGTTATTTTCATTAGTAAAATAAATTTTTGAATATACTTACCCGATGATCATGTAGCTGTCAACTCTGTTGCCCGACAGAAATCTACGGTCGGGATACGCCAGCGATCGCTATACAGGTGGGGGTGTACACAACAGCGCCATCTGTGAGCAGGTACTCGAGTACTTCTTGTCAACAAGAACTCAATTTTCTCCTCGGTCCACTGGTTCTCTATGGGGAGGAAGGGCGGGTCCTTAAATTCATGATCATCGGGTAAGTATATTCAAAAATTTATTTTACTAATGAAAATAACATTTTTCAATATTAATCTTACCCGATGATCATGTAGCTGATTCACACCCAGGGTGGTGGGTGGAGACCAGCATATATGTTAACAAAGAAGCTAAGTATCCCGTATCTTATTTTAGCCGTTATTCAAAATAACAAACATAAAATAAATAAGTACCTGGTAAGGAAGTCGACTCGAACCATTACTCTGCCTTTTTAAGTACGTCTTCCTTACTGAGCCTAGCGATCCTCTTAGGATGCTGAGCGACTCCTAGGTGCTGAAGTATTAAGGGCTGCAACCCATACTAAAGGACCTCATCACAACCTCTAATCTAGGCGCTTCTCAAGAAAGAATTTGACCACCCGCCAAATCAACCAGGATGCGGAAGGCTTCTTAGCCTTCCGGACAACCCAGAAATATTTCAAGAGAAAGATTAAAAAGGTTCTGGAATTAGGGAATTGTAGTGGTGGAGCCCCCACCACTACTGCACTCGTTGCTACGAATGGTCCCAGAGTGTAGCAGTTCTCGTAAAGAGACTGGACATTCTAAAGATAAAAGACGCGAACACTGATTAGCTTTTCCAAAAGGTTGCGTCGAAAATATTTTGCAGAGATCTATTTTATTAAAAGGTCACGGAAGTTGTGATAGCTCTAACTTCGTGTGTCCTTACCTTCAGCCAAGCTTGGTCTTCCTCATTCAGAAGGGAATGAGCTTCTCGTATTAACAGTCTGAAAATAATAGGATAAAGAATTCTCTGACATAGGCAAAGATGAATTCTTAACTGAACACCATAAAGTTTCAGACGGGCCTCATAAAGGTTTTTAAAATAGAACTTAAGAGCTCTACAGGACATAATACTCTTTCTAGTTCCTTTCCAACCATATCGATAAGTTTGGAATAACGAACGATATTGGTCAAGGCCGAGAAGGCAGCTCGTGTTTGGCTAGAAAACCAAGATGTAGAACATGTAGCCGTTTCGGATGAAAATCCGATGTTTTTGCTGAAGGCATGAATCTCACTGACTCTTTTAGCTGGTAAAGCATATCAGGAAAAGAGTCTTAAAGGTGAGATCTTTCAGGGAGGCTGATAGAAGTGGTTCGAACCTGTCTAACATAAGGAATCTTAGAACCACGTCTAAATTCCAACCAGGTGTAACCAAACGACGCTCCTTCGTGGTCTCAAAAGACTTAAGGAGGTCCTGTAGATCTTTATTGTTAAAAAGATCTAAGCCTCTGTGACGAAGACTGATGCCAACATGCTTCTGTAACCCTTGAAAGTGGGAGCTGAAAGAGATCGCTCTTTTCTCAGATAAGAGGAAGTCAGCTATTTGAGTTACAGAGGTACTGGTCGAGGATACGGATACTGACTTGCACCAGTTTAGGAAGATTCCCCACTTCGATTGGTAGACTCTAAGGGTGGATGTTCTCCTTGCTCTAACAATCGCTCTGGTTGCCTCCTTCGAAAAAACCTCTAGTTCTCGAGAGTCTTTCGATACTCTGAAGGCAGTGAGACGAAGAGCGTGGAGGCCTTGGAGTACCTTCTTACGCGTGGCAGACGTAGCAGGTCCACCCTTAGGGGAAGAGTTCTGGGAACGTCTACTAGCCATCGAAGTACCTCGGTAAGTTATTCTCTCGCGGGCCAGAGGGAAGCAACTAGTGTCAACTTTGTCCCAACGTGAGAGGCGAACTTCTGCAGTACCTTGTTGACAAACTAGAACGGAGGGAATGCATATAGATCTAGATGAGACTAATCTAGTAGAAAGGCATCTAAAAGAACCACTGCTGGGTCTGTTGAGAGCCTCTTGGACATCGAGGTTGCGAAGAGATCTATGGTTGGATGGCCCCAGGTGACCCAAAGTCTCTTGCATACATCTCTGTGGAGGGTCCAATATGTTGGAATTATTGTCCCTTCCTACTGAGACAAACTGCTAAGACATTCAAGTTGCCTTGGAAGAAATTTGTTACTAGTGAAAAGTCTAGACCTGTTGAACGGGAGAGGAGGTCACTAGCGAACTCGCACCATGTCAGAGAGTAGGTCCCTCCTTGCTAGGAGATGAACATCAAAGCAGGGAGTTGTCCGTGTTGACCTCCATTACTTTGTCCTGAAGGAGAGACCTGAAGCTTTTCCAGGTCAGACTTACTGCCAGAAGCTTCTTGCAGTTAAAATGCATTGTCCTTTGACGCGAGTTCCATAATCCCGAGCATTCCCTACCGCCTAAGGTCGCACCCCAGCCTACGTCCGATGCGTCTGAGAAGAGAACGTGGTTGGGAGTCTGAACAGTCAGGGGAAGACCCTATAAAAGGTTGATAAAGTCCTTTCCTCAGGTTAGACCAGACTTATCTTCCGGAAACCGGGATCGAGACCGCTTCTAGCGTCTTGTCCTTTTCCAGTGAAGAGCTAGATGAAACCGAAGAGGACGGAGGTGTAGTCTTCCAAGTGACACCAAATGCACCACGGATGACAGTGTCCTAACCAGACTCATCCACAGCCTGACAGGGCCGTATTCCTTCTTCAGCATCTTCTGGATGGATAGCAGGGCTGGGGATTGATCTTCTTGTTCAGCCATGTCCTCATCAGAGGGTTCCTCATCCGAAACTGATGAGGAAACGGCAACGGAGTGGGCAACGTCTGACTCGCTGAATCCGGTCGCACTGGTGGATGCGTGACGGAGCCGGACACAAGATCATGGTACTGCTGCACAGTCTGTGAACTGTCAACCATGGGGAAGCGAGGAAGTACAGCGACAACCCGAAACTGTCTAGACTGTCTGGGTAGTACAGACAACCCCTTATCGGGTTGCTGAGGTTGCCGCACTGCGTCACAACAAGTCACCTCTGCTGGTTGTTGAACGTCTTCCCAGTGACACACTGAACGTCCACAACCACCTCCGAGAGTAGCATAACATCAACGTGCGACTGGCAACCCACACTGGGTCGCACCGGTGGAGGAACCATCTCAACTGGCGGACGTGAGTAGGATACCTCAGCGTCAACAGGGCGTACAACCAACCGGTAGGAAGGTCGTTGGCAAGAAGGGTCTTCTCCGTAAAAAATCCTCTATCAAGGACTAAGCTTGGACTGCATGTCTTGCAACAAAGCCCAAGGTCTAAGGGAGCAGGTGTGGCAACAGACGGGGTTAGCGACTGAAGCGGAACCATTACCCTCCCTGGAAGCATGTTATGCTTAAATAAAAGTCCATAGGAGGCTAAGCAGCTTAAGGCTCCTCTCCAAATGACAGAGTCCTCAAGGGAATATCAGAAGGAGGGAGAACAGCACTTTCTCATCTACAGGAACCATATCCGAGAAAAGCTAGGTTCTCTCAGTGAGGGTTTCACTGGTGCAAAAGCAGCAGACCAGAAGGCAACGTTATGAAACTGCTTGACAGTCTGTGAACTGTCAAAAACTGAACTGTCAACCACAACAGGAGCGTGAGGACATACAGCACTGGTGTATAAGTAGCAGACCAGAATGCAACGTCATGTAACTGTATGACAGTTTGTGAGTTGGCAACAACCAAAGTTGTGTGGGGAAGCCTCAACTCCTGACTGACTAGTTTGCTGCTGGCGAGTGGCGGTAACCACAGAGTGTTGCGGAGGCTGACACACCGTGTCAAAACACGGCAGCTTGTGGTAGCTCACGCACGGCAACGGAGTGCTCTGTGTGTGGGAGTCATCATACATCTGGCAGGGTTGACTGTGCATGGGTGGAGGAGCTCTCACAACAAGAGTGTGAGAGCAGGAAGCCATGCCGGGCGCACAACCGTGGGAGGTGTAGGCCCACGGGTGCATCGTCAACCTTCTCCGCAGTCGGAGTGTGGGAGCTGGCAACAACAAAAGCAGAGTGCTGGTGCGTGGGAGGGGCTGCGGTGGGTTGAGGAGCATGCGGTATGGTATGCGGAGCATGCTGTAAGGTATGCGGCTCATGCTGCATGGTATGCGGAGCATGCTGTAAGGTATGCAGAGCATGCTGCATGGGCTGCGGAGAATGCCGCATAGTGCTGGAACCCGGCAGCTCTACAGAACCTTCCCACTGCTGATGCGGTAGCTCACGCATGTTAGCAGATGGTGCAGCAAGAACATGCGTCTGGCAGGGTGGACTGCGTATCGGTGGTGGAGCTCTCACAGGAGGAGGGTGGGAGCAGGCAGCCGCAGTATCTGCTGAGCGCACAACCTCGGCGGGTTGTAGGTTAACAGGTGCATTGTCAACCTTCCAGCACGATACTCCTGCATGAAGGAGCAAGCTGAGACTGTATAGTCTGCAGCATGGACCACTAGGGTCTATGAAAGACAACAACAAACGGAGCTACTGTCCGTTGTGACTGAGGGTCTAAAACAGCTGGTGCGGCAACAGACGGAGTTACTGCCTGTTGCGGTACCACCTTGCCTCTCTTGGGAGGTGTGCAGTTGTCGTACTGCAGCGAGTCCGAACTGACCCAGTGGCTACACCTAGGCCGTTGGACTTGCGCGGAAGGGACCGACTTGCACTTAAAAGCTGCAAGATTTGGTCCATGGTTTCTGCGAGAAACCTCTTCCGCAGACGAGGAATAAATGGGCTCTCTCGTCTTTGTGTGGGTGGGGTGATCACGTCGGCAACGTGTGTAGATACACCCGAAACCACGGAGGGAAACGTCTGTTCGTCGATCAAGGCCTGTGGAACCCATAAGTCCTTCGACATTACTTCTCCCCTGGGCTTGGGAGCTTGTAAGAGGTATCGGACTAGGTGAACAACTGGCACGAACAGACGAACCCTCGAACGCAACACTGTAACACTTTGCGCATATCACTTTTGATTTTCTGTTTGCACTTATACCTCGGTAGTCGAACGACTCTATACTCGAACAATTCGGAGTTCGACCAAAATTTTCGAGAAATTTTTGCTGCGGTGCTCGACCAAAAATTCGGTACTCGACCAGCCGAACACGTGACGACCGCATGGGCTTTGTGATGATCGCGCCATCTCGGCCACTCTCGCTTGTTCGGGAAGCATCAGTTCTCTCGAGAGCGTCACTCAGACAACGCGCGATCAGCATTCGTTGTGATTTAGTGATTTTCAGTGCTTTTAATTGCTTTTTTAGCTTTCATAATGAGTCCCAAGAAAGTAATGAGTGTTAAGGGGAAGGAGAAGAGGAAAACAGTGCGAACAACGATCGAGTTGAAGAAGGAAATTATAGCGAAATATGAGAATGGTGTACGAGTGTCCGATTTAGCGGTAGAATACGGAATGGCGAAGTCGACCATTTCTACGTTTTTAAAGCATAAAGAAATGATTAAGAAGGCGAATGTTGCAACGGGAGTTACGGCGGTAACTAAGCAAAGGCCACAAGTGATTGAGGAGATGGAAAAGTTGCTTTTAATATTTATTAAAGAAAAACAGTTGGCCGGGGAAAGTGTTAGTGAAGCGTTCATTTGTGAAAAAGCGTTGCATATCTATGAAGAATTAGTGAAGAAAAGTCCGAGTACCAGTGAAAGTGATTCATTTACATTTAAAGCGAGCAGGGGTTGGTTTGAAAAGTTTCGTAATAGAACAGGTATTCATCGTGTTACTAGGCATGGGGAGGCAGCTAGTTCGGATCAAATTGCAGCCGATAAATACGTGGGGGAATTCGATCGGTACATAAATGAACAAAATTTGATCGCACAACAAGTCTTTAATTGTGATGAGACTGGGTTATTTTGGAAGAAAATGCCAGCCAATACGTACATTACCAAGGACGAGACGAAGATGCCAGGTCACAAGCCAATGAAAGATAGGCTAACATTGTTGCTGTGTGCAAATGCAAGTGGCGATTGCAAGATCAAACCCTTGTTAGTGTACCACTCGGACAACCCCCGGGTGTTCAAACGAAATAATATTTGTAAAAGTGCACTACCAGTTATGTGGCGCTCGAACACTAAATCTTGGGTCACAAGACAATTCTTTACTGAGTGGATAAACGAAGTGTTTGCCCCCCAGGTTAAGGCTTACCTCATTGAAAAGAGCTTGCCAATGAAATGTCTTCTGGTTATGGACAATGCTCCTGCACATCCTCCAGGTCTCGAGGATGACTTGAAAGAAGAATACAGCTTTATCAAAATCAAATTCTTGCCCCCCAATACTACTCCCATACTCCAGCCCATGGACCAACAGGTCATTTCAAACTTCAAAAAACTCTATACCAAGGCCCTTTTCAGAAAGTGTTTTGAAGTGACCAGTGACACGAAGTTGACCCTAAAGGAATTCTGGAAGGAACACTTCAGCATCCTCAACTCTGTTAACATGATTGACCAAGCTTGGCGAGGTGTGACCTATAGGACATTGAACTCTGCCTGGCGTAAGCTGTGGCCATCATGTGTCACAGAGAGGGAGTTTGAAGGTTTCCAACCAGAGGCGGGTCCAAGCACTGCTACCCCTGTAATTTCTGATGACACTGATGTCGTTGAGGAAATTGTTGTCATGGGCAGGAGTTTGGGGCTTGAGGTCGACAAGGATGATATTGATGAGCTTGTAGAAAGCCATTCTACCGAGTTGACTGTGGAGGAATTGTTGCACCTGCAACAACAACAGCAGCAGGATCTGATTGTGGAGCAGGAATCTTCAGAAGAGGATGAGGTAAGGGAGGATGTTCCAAGTTCTCTCATCAATGAAATTTGTTCCAAGTGGGCAGATGTGCAGGCTTTTGCTGAAAAATACCACCCAGAAATTGCAGTAGCAAACCGGGCAGTGCATATGTTTAATGATAGTGTCATGTATCATTTTCGAAGAATACTGCAGAGGAGGAAGAAACAATTAACAATAGACCAGTTTTTCACAAAAGAAAAGAAAGCTGCTACATCAAAGCCTGTTTCTCCTCCAAAGAAGAGACAAAGAAGAGAAGAAACCCCTGAAATAGATCTGCCCACCCTTTCATTGGAGAGAGAAACAACTCCTGAAGGAGAACTACCCCGCCACATCATGGAAGGGGACTCTCCTTCCAAGCAGTAACCTCCCCCTTCCATCCTCTCCACATCCATCCCTGTATGCCATCGAACCGCTGCTCAAAGGTATGTTCACTACAGTACAGAAAATGGTTTAAAATTGTTTTATTTTAGTACAGTAAATGGTTTAAAATTGTTTTATAGGATTTTCTGACCAATTTCATACACATTTAGATAATTATTGTTGTTTAGGTACACGTTTTATTAATATTTTGGGCCTGTTCGAGTGCTTGGGAACGGAATAGAATATATACCATTATTTCTTATGGGGAAAAAAAATTCGGTACTCGAACAAATCGGAGGTCGAACACGGATCTCGAACGGATTATGGTCGAGTACCGAGGTATCACTGTATTTCACTGAACTCGAAACTTTAAGTGGTTTGTACCTGAAACACGCAATCCTATCCTTCATTAAAAGGTAGTAATTGCGAAAACAGTTTTACAATGTAACAGAAAAACATAATGAAAGATAAAGAATTCAGTGGCTGGAAAAGAGACTAAACACTAGATCAAATAAACTACGTTTAAAATCTCTCACCGCATAAAGCCTGGGAACAAGAATAAAACTCTAGAAACGTTTTACCTTCTTCCCCTATAGCGACTAGGGAGAAGAGCAAAAAACGAGAACAACGTTACCCGCTTGAACGAAACGTTTATCCTCCTCTCTCTCCCTCCGTCTCTATCTCTCTCTCTCTCTCTCTTGACTTAGAACCTGAGAGATGAGCCCAATTATATATATCGTTAAAACATATTATTTGTTAAAGGAAAAAAAACTGAAAGGTTCCCAAATAAAAAGTTCCTTTATTAGAATTAAAACCATTTAAGCTAAGAAAGAATGAACGAAACGCTAGAATTGGTTTACTCTTACTGCAACGTGAAACCGTGAAATACTCTCTCTCTATCGTAACGATAGAGCGCAAGTTGAACGTTCTGAACGTCAACAACTGCGGAGACTAAACAAAACGTTAGTTTAACTTTAAAAACAGTACGAGACTATCAAAGAAATTCTTTCAAAAACATTAAAATTAAAATAGCATAAATTCTTAACAGGAAAAACGATATGACGGGCTCAATGTTAATTAACTTCGGTTCCAAGTAAGGACCGCCTACTATTAGGAAAGGTCGCATATAAACAAACATAAAAATTAATTTTTATAAGTTTATAATAAATGGAAAGTTAATCGAAGAGGCCTATAAATGTCGGAGAGATATAAAATAAATCTATAACTTTGTTAAGCAAAATTACCAAAAACCTAAACACACTTCCATCTAAGGGAAGGGTGGGTCATTAAAAGTGAAAGAGAGTCTATACTCTCTTCGACACCAACACTTCCGTCTAAGGGAAGGGTCGGCCATTTAAAAGTGAAAGAGAGTCCATACTCTCTTCGTCACCATAATAAAATCTATCCAAAACGAGTTCAAGTTTTGAAATGAAGATAAAACCCCTGCATAGCGAAAGCTCAAAACTGGAATAGTGTACTTCACCAAAAAGTTGTGAAAACAAATCCAGTTAGGGACGGCGTATTAGTAGGTCTTGCCGGAGGCACGACAGAGGAAAAATTGAGTTCTTGTTGACAAGAAGTACTTGAGTACCTGCTCACAGATGGCGCTGTTGTGTACACCCCCACCTGTATAGCGATCGCTGGCGTATCCCGACCGTAGATTTCTGTCGGGCAACAGAGTTGACAGCTACATGATCATCGGGTAAGATTAATATTGAAAATACAGATATAATTTGTAATCATTTAGAAAACCATGGATTATTTCATTACAAACATCTTAGTCTACAAAAGCTCTATTGTTTTGGCCAGGGCACCAGCCACCACTTGTGATACTACCGCTAGAGTTATTCAGTCCCTTGACTGGCCAGACAGTATTGCACTGGATCCCTTTCTCTGGTTATGGCTCAGTTTTCCTTTGCCTACACATTTAAGGAATAGTCTGGCCTATTCTTTCCAAATTCTCCTTTGTCCTCATACACCTAACAACACTGAGAGTACTAAACAATTCTACCTAGCTCAAGAGGTTAATACTGCACTGTAGTTGTTCAGTGGCTACTTTCTTCTCGATAAAGGTAGAAGAGACTTTAGCTATGGTAGGCATCTCTTCTAGGAGGACGCTTCAAAATCAAACATTGTTCTTTAGTCTTGAGTAGTACCAGAGCCTCTATACCATAGTCTTCCACTCTCTAGGGTTAGAGTTCTCTTCCTTGAGGGTACAGTACACTAGGGTGAACTATTCTATCTTATTTCTCTTCCTCTTGTTATTTTCAAGTTTTTATAGTTTATATATGAAAGATTTATTCTCATGTTATTATTCTTAAAATTCTCTTACAGTATATTTTCTTATTACCTTTCCTCACTGAGCTATTTTTGCTGTTGGAGCCCTTGAGATTATAGCATCCTGCTTTTCCAACTAGGGTTATAACTTGGCTAGTAATAATAATAATAATAATAATAATAATAATAATAATAATAATAATAATAATAATAATAATAATATTACTACAGTACTAGCTAAGCTACAACTCTAGTTGGAAAAGCAAGATGTTGTAAGTCCAAGGGCTCTAACGGAAAATAGCACAGTAAGGAAAGGAAATAAGAAGAAGATAGAATAATGTGCCCGAGTGTATCCTCAAGCTAGAGAACTCGAACCCAAGACAGTGCAAGACCAGACTACCCAAAACTAGAGAAAAACAGCTTCATTATGGAGTATTCTTCTCCTAGAAGAGTTGCTTACCATAGCTAAAGAGCCTCTTCTAACCTTACCAAGAGGAAAGTAGCCAATGAACAATTACAGTGCAGTAGTTAATCCTTTAGTGAAGAAGAACTGTTCAGTTATCTTAGTGTTGCCAGGTGTATAAGGAAAAAGGAGAATGTATAAAGAATACGCCAAACTATTTGGTGTATGTAAGAAAAGGTAAAATGAACCATAACCAGAGAGGAATCCAATGTATCACTATCCGGCCAAAGGACACAATAACTCCCTAGCAGTATTATCTCAATGGGCAGCTGCAAAATGTCAGACACTCAACAAGAAAAGATGAGTCTCCAGTTCCAGCTGACATTTCCCACACTTAAAGTTCTACAGGTCCTTAGCAGCAGTTTCAGGCATTGCTTGTGTGCTTGTATCTTATAAACAACTAACAAAATGTGCTCCTGTATCAAATACAGTATTTATATAAACTACATTGTGTTTTATAATTTTACAATCATAAATTCCATATTCTACAATAATAACTTCCAATCATTCAGAACATGAAACCAAACTCCTCATGGAACATCTCCAGAAAGAAGTGCCATTATTCTTCCCATAAATGAGGTTACTGCAACAGCCCTGAATTCCATTAGTCCCTACCTTCCTCCTTCTTAGTTACTGTATGTTTTATAACTATTTTTAACCCTTTTACCCCCAGGCTATTTGGAAATTTCCAACCCTTACCCCCCGGGGGTTATTTTTTCCCCAGCACATTTTACAGTATATTTTCTTTAAATTGCTCTAACAGCCTTAATTTTTGTTATAGAGAGGTCAGGTAGGTCTCATTCTCTTGGAAAATGCCTGAATTTTCTCAAAATATCAAAAATAAGAAAAAAAAAAAATTTTATAGCATTTTTTTGCAAGGACGTACCGGTACGTCCATGGGGGTAAAGGGATGGCTTTTGTGAAACGTACTAGTACGTCCTTTAGGGGTAAAAGGGTTAAGATTAGCTGTCCTGTGACAGCCATATATCCTAAAACCTAATATGGATCAGCTTTCAGGTTCATTGTTTTTTGGCTTTCTTGTTGCAAAACTAATGGTAACTCAGTGCTTTGATGAAACTAATGGCTCTATTATGACACAAGCAATAATACTGTATGTATTTTCATTTGCAGCTTTATTAAGACACTTTGTGGATATGATGGTCCAGCACTTTGCTGCAGTAGAGGGCTTGAGTGTCCCAATGATGGGCTGGGCAATGGCGGTGGGGTAGTTTATCCACCCTGGCAGGCTCAACCATACCGCTAAGGCCAGTTCTGAGAGACCAGACCAAGACTGGACCCCTATAGGCCTTCTCCTTTATTTTAAGATAGGCAAAGGCTAGAAGGAAAACTCCAAAATCAAACCAAACAAGACCCCAACGGCGGAGCTTCCCAGCGCCGGCGGAAGAGGGCAGTGCCTGTCGGGCAGGCAACAAGGTGGGCCTTGACATAACAAGAACCCGGCAGCCCGATGCAACCAACATCGGAGAAGCCGCCTGTCTCATATGTCTTGAGCCGCGGTGAAAACGATGTGGGCCAAGTGTGTGTGCGTGGCTGTTGCAAAGCCACGACCACCCAAAACAATATACCCAGCTACTGGCATTCTGTCGTTTCCTCCACCCTTCTTCATCTCTTATAGGAGGCTGATGGCTAATGACAGAACCCAATACTCGGACACGAGTGGGCGCCGACGACGACGACGGATATGAAAAAAGACCTAACTACGATAGTATTTCTACAGTAACTGCCTAAAAGAGCCTACCATAATTAACCGAGAAGGATAGTCATCAGTTAATCTATACCAAGTCAACTGGCAATTGATTGATTGACTGATTGATTGATTTTGGGTTTTCTGGCATCCTGATATCAAAGGTCATTGATACAGATATCAAATGTTATAAATAAACTATAAAATAACCCTAAAAGCAAACAGATCAGTATAAAACTTGAATAGCTTTCAGAAGACCTGCTTCTTAAATAATAACTTGTGTGTCAAATGAGTGTGTCCAATATGAAGCCAACAAAGAGTAGTCTCCCACTTTCAGAGCATCATGTTATAACTCCAAGAAGGTAAACTGTAACGCTTATTTCCCTCTTTTTATTTTCATCTAGGGTATCGCAATGCTGCTACCAAATATTATAAAACCACCTCTTAATGCTTGCTAAAAAGTAATTAAAGAGGAGGGGATATCTTGGAAGCAATTCAGTTGCAGCTTCCTTTGCAACTCTATCTGCCTCCTCGTATCCAGGCAAAGGAACATATGCTGGAACTCGGCAAAACTGAACCGTTATACCTATCAGCTTAATAATGAAGAGCTATTCTGAAATCTTTAAAACTAACAGGTTACTGGAATTAAAAATTGTAGGTCACTTCTTGTAACATTAAAAATTGTAAAATTGCCCTCCTTTAATGCCGTTTTTTCAACATAAGTTAGCAAGCCAAATGATTTGGCAGTAATTATAGAAGATACTAAGGGAAGTGCACCTCCATAATTAAAGGCACTGATATATATTCCAAGTCCAACGCCAGCATTAGATTGGAACTATCAATAAAGATGAAATATATGAGAGTTCTTCAACTGGTTCCATAAAAACAGACCAGGCTTTCGAGTCAGTCATGTTCTTTTTTATGCCAATAAAACACCGTATCTATAGAAAGATATCTATTGTAATTTCCATGAAAGGGTTGGTGATATCCAAAATGGAAGTACTGTACAGGCATAATTTATTTCTAGATATATCAAAACTGTTCATTCATTGTATTACCCAAAACCCAAAAAGGTTGAAGAGATTTTAGGTGTACCTTATAATACCTATAATGCCTTACAAGGTTTGCAGTCTGAAAGGCTAAAGAATGAAGAAGTCTTTGGAACCTAAACCAATAGAAGACCTTCAGTGAAGATCTATGGGTAATTTTACAGCATCAACAAGGAGGCTTGGGATGGGTAAAGTTCTAAAAGCTCCCGCGGGCAATCTGATACCAGTACGATGTATAGAATCTAAAATCTTTAATCTGCTAGGGGTGGCTAAGGAGTATATTTCCCACCCATAACTAATTTTTGAAAAAATTAAGGCCTTGTACAATTTTAAAATAGTTTTGCAGTCTGCCTCCAATAATATGCGAGACAAAACTTTAAGGATTTACTGCCTCAAGACTTCCCTTTTAAGGCTTCCAAGTGAGGAAACCA
>NC_090725.1:285885873-285915873 GCF_036898095.1 Palaemon carinicauda
TAAAATTATAGTTCCGGCCAAGGAAACGACTACTGCAGTGTTACGCACTGTAATGTAGCCTTACCATATCCAGTGTGTAGTGTATATGTGTGCACAAGTACTGTACACTTACTGATATGTACTCATCTAATTACAAACTACTTATACTGTGATAGAAACCAAGTACAGTAAAAACAGTATTAGGTAGTACTTGGTGAGTTAAATCATCCAAGCGTAGGCAATTGGTAGGGAGTTGTTAGGTTAGGTTAGGAGTTATCACCCCCTAGGGCACCAAATATATGCCAAATCTCTCTTTTCACACTTGTCTTTCTTACCTAACCCTCGCTAAGTGTTGGGCCTGACTGTAACGTCAGTCTATAGGTAGGGCATTGTTCTTCTAGCTAAGGCAATGTCATAGTACCTTACCTCTACCATTCATGAGTGACCTTTGAACTTTTAGGTAATCTTTTAGGTAGGTAAACTCTCATGGGTAGTGGACAGAAAAGGTTGCCTGTTAGACCAGATTCCTACCTTCAGGACTAGCGCTACTAAAAGGTTCTTCCTAAAGATTCAGGTAGGTAGCATAACTGCCTCCCGCCACCCGCCAGCTGCTAATACTACCTCTTTAAAAGCTTGAATGGGTGTTCAAGCTTCACTGAAATCATACTCCTATTAACGGTCGAAGGTTTGTATTACGTGTAACAACAAACATCCAAGCCAGGAAAATTCCATGATGAAGAGAGGTCTTACCTGAACTGGGGACATGATAATTTGTAAATTGAAAGAAGCATTTATCTCTTCTAGATGTGTATAAAGATTTAAGATATACAGTACATACAATATCCGTAAGCATTGTCTAACAAAGGGAAATATCCTTATTGTACAGTAAAAGTGTGCTGTAATGGAATTAAAAAGTACTTACTTGAGTATTCCAATTTCTTGAAGAACAGTTGATGTCTCTTCTGGGGGAATGTAAAAACCTTCTTCAAATAACCCATATTCAGGTTTATCATCAGCCGATACCCCTGAAAAGTAAACAACACCATGAATATCTTTCCAAAGTAATATTCCTGCATCTAATTTCATAAATGGTCAAATAAAATACAGCACTATAATTCCCATAGGGAAATTTTAAAAAATAAATTTCGAATCTACATTTCCCATATTTTATAGCTTCATGGTTGTTTTTAAAACATGCTTTTCTTGGCTAGTGCTAAAAAACTTTTCTCACCATTATACCTACATTAAGGGGTTGGTTGCCTGCTGCGCCTTCTCCAATGCCTTCTATCAAACCTTTTCTCCCTATATCCTCTTTCACCTCATCTCACCATCTAATTCTCTGCCTCCCTTTCGATCTTCTCCCCCTAACAGGTTCTTCCTAAGCCCTCCTCACTCTCGCCCCACCATTCATCCAAAATGCGTGCCCACCATCTCTGTCGTGACACTCTTATCATCTCTGTAATCTTCACTATGCCAGACATTCTTTTTATTTCATCATTTTCCAATCTTTCAAGCAATGATATTCCCATAATCCACCTCAGCATTCTCATCTCTGTTCTCTCAAGCTTTGCTTCCTTGTTTTGTCTTGAAGCCCATGTTTCCGATCCATACAGTACCACTGGTTTTATTATTGTGCTATAGATCCTGACTTTCAACTTGATTGGCATTTTCTTATCACATACCACTCCCGCTACCTCCCTTCACCTCCCCAAGGCTGCTTTTATCCTACTCTCAACTTCAGCCTTACATCCTCCCTCCTGACTTATAGTAGATCCCAAGTATCTGAATTGTTCCACCTGTCTTATAACTGAGTATCTACTTTCATGTATAGCTATCCTGTACCTACCTTCCTTACTGCTTACCACTGTTTCAGTCTTATCCACTTTAACTCTCAAGCCACCTTTCTCCAAAGTCTCTTGCCACTCTGCAACCCTTCTCTGCAAGTCTTCCTCATTTTCAGTGGTAATCGCCAAATCATCTGCATCTAGCAACTCCCACAACTCTTCATTTCTGATCTCTTCGCTTAGCACCTCCATGATCACCACAAATAAAAATGACAAATTCGGAGATAATTTGTATTATTCCTAACCATACAAACCTTAGCTATTTACATGGGGTATTACTTTCGGCGTAGCTGAAATGACGAGCCATTAGATTTTTAACGAGGGTAGCTAGCTACCCCTCCCCCCTCACACACCGGTGAACTGATTCACTTCGCTTAGAGGTAGGACTTGCCTTGGGGAACAGGGCTGGCGGGCAAATATGTGTAAATAGATAAGGTTTGTATGGTTAGGAAAAATACAAATTATCTCCGAATTTGTAATTTGTTCCGTAACTGAAATACAAACCACGCTATTTACATAGGGTGACTTACCCCTTAGGAAGGGTGGAAAGTCCCCAGCCTACTGGCTTTGGCTTTACCCGGGGACTCAGAATCCGAGTGAGCAGCACTTTGAGAAAAAGAGTCCCTGCACCACGCAAGTACGTGCGGCCTACATAAGCTTGTGTGTGAAGGAAGAAGTGTGAACCGCCCTAGGAAGTCGACCTGAAGTCCTTTAGCTGGAATTCTAGGCTAGGACGTTCCCAATACCACCTCGTCAGGGTATGGGGGACGCGACAGTATTATCTTAATACTAGGAACACAATGAAGCATGGTTTACCTGCAGAGGTTTGAGGTCAGCTATGCAGAGAACCCAGGATGCTGCTTTCCCCAGGAGAGGGGAGGATGAAGAAAGAAGTAAGGGCCAGACATACTTCTTCCATTCATGCAGTCTAAAACCGGGTAACAATGCCCTCAACCTTCTGCTACCTGTCCAATAAGGAGCCTGAGGTTAGACCAGCTGTTGTGTAGCCACCAAAGGGCGATAGAAAACGTATTGCGGCTCCTGTGGGTCACGTCCTGCAGGTAGTGGGCTGTGAAGGTCGTTTGACGCTTCCAGACTCCAGCTTGTAGCACCTGCATCACAGAGTAGTTCCTCTTGAAGGCCAGGGACGTTGCGATGTATCTGACATCGTGTGCTCTAAGGCGACGTGACGGAGGAGGGTCTGGATTCAGGGCGTGATGGATGACCCTTTGAATCCAGGCTGAAAAGGCATTCTTGGTGACCCTCCTCTCCGTCCTTCCTGTGCTTCCAAACAGGGCTTGCACGTGAGGACGAACTGCAGCTGTTCTTTAAGATAACCCCTCCGACTCCTTGCTGGGCCTAGTAGGAGAAGGTCTGGTTCATCTGTTACAGAACGGAGACTCAAAATCCTGAAGGAGTCGAACCGAAGGTCCGGGACTCCAAGATTTTGAGTCTAGTAACCAACTCAGGGACGAACCTGAACGTTACCTCCCCCTATCCTCTTGAATGGGTGACGTCGTACGAGAGACCATGAAGATCGCTGACACGCTTGGCCGAGGCCAGAGCGAGCAGAAGCACCGTCTTCCAAGACAGGTGACGATAGAAGCCTGGCGTAATGGTTCGTAAGGAGATCTCTTAAAAGCCTGAACCATGTTCCATGGAGGAGGTCTCACTTCCAACTGGGGGCAGGTAAGTTCGTAGCTTCGTATGAGCGAAGAAAGATCCAGCGGGGAGGAAATATCTATTCCTTCCAGCCTGAAGGCCAGGCTTAAGGCTGAGCGATAGGCTTTCACCGCCGAGAGCGAAAGTCGCATTTCCTCCCGCCGCTAAACAATAACTCC
This sequence comes from Palaemon carinicauda, assembly GCF_036898095.1. Taxonomy (NCBI): domain Eukaryota; kingdom Metazoa; phylum Arthropoda; class Malacostraca; order Decapoda; family Palaemonidae; genus Palaemon; species Palaemon carinicauda. The sequence continues at coordinate 285,889,538 of NC_090725.1, forward strand.
GTTATTTGATGGAAAAGAGGCATCAAGGGGAGAGGTACCTCTCCCACGACACCAACCACAGAAGACTCTCCACTTCGCCTGGTAGACCCCTGCGGATGACTTTCGCAGGTGTCGAGACATCCACTCCGCAACTTGTTGCGGGACGCCTCTCTCTGTGAGGAGGAGGTGCTGGATAGTCTCCAGGCGTGAAGCCGAAGCGATGCTACGGCTTGTGGTAGCTGTTGCAGTGTGGTTGTTTGAGTAGCTCGTGTCATGGGGAAAGCTCTCTCGGGAGTTCCGTCAGGGGATGCAGAAGGTCCGGGAACCGTTCTGCATGATGCCGCAGCGGAGCTATCAGAGTCATCGACAGGTTGACCGATGTTCTGGTCTCGTTGAGCCCCCTTCTCAACAGACAGAACGGTGAGAAGACGTAGACGTCGATGTTGTCCCACCGTTGTAGGAAGGCATCTTGCCAGAGAGCCTTGGGGTCTGGGACTGGGGAGTAGTACAGCGGTAGCTTGAAATTCAAGGCTGTCGCGAACAGGTCCACAAGGTCAGGACTGGTTGGCTACGAGGGGGGGGCCGAAGACCACTCGGTACTCTCTATCTGTGAGGCTCTGCTCAGACTGACGAAGAGCACATTCCTTTGCCCGGAATGAAGTGAGCCGATAGGGTATCGAGTGGACTTCGGTTCATCTCAGTATCTCTACTGAAGGATGAGAAAGCTGTTATGAAAAGGCACCTCCCTGCTTGTTGAAATAAGCCACTACCGTGGCGTTGTCGCTCACGGAGTGACTCGCCCGGGTCTGTTGGAGCTGTTGAAGGGCCAGAATACACCCTTCATATCTAGCAGATTGATGTGGAGGTACCCTTCTGGTTCTGACCATAGGCCTGATTCAGAACGTGGGCCCCCCCCCCTTTCTTTGACGAGTCCGAGAACAGCATCAAATGCGGGGGAGGGACGAAAAGATCCATTCCCTTGCAAGGTTTCCGTAGGTCAACTACCACTGCAGGTCCATACGTTCTGCAGGTCCCAAAGGGACCAGAATGTCCGAGGAATCATTGTCTTGATTCCCCCGGGACTTGGGCCGCCAATGCAGGGATCTCATCCTGGGGCGGCCATTTGGAACTAGACGGGTCAAGGAGGAAGGGTGACCTAGGAGGCGTAACCAATATTGGGCTGGAAGCTCTCCTCGTCAGAGGAAAGGTTCTGCGATTCTCCTCAGCCTTGCTATCCTGTCATCTGATGGGAAGGCTTGGAGATTGGAGTCTAATATCATGCCTAGATATCCCAGTTGTTGAGATGGAAGCAGAGAAGGCTTCTTGAGAATTACCATGATCCCTAGATCTTGGCAAAGTCCCAGAGGCTTATCTCGGTGTCGAAGAAGGGTTGATTCCGAGATAGCCTGGGTAGCCAGACATCCAGAAAGCGAAGGAGACGGATGCCACTCCTGTGTGGCCATGAAGATATCAGGGTGAACATTCTGGTGAACACCTGCGGAGCTGTGGAGAAATCGAAACACAGCACCTTGAACTGGTATATCTTATTGTCTAGGCTGAATTTCAAGTACTTCCTGGAAGACGGATGGATTGAGATCTGGAAATACATGTCCTTCAGATCCAGTGTGCACATGAAGTCTTGTGGTCTCACTACAAGACTGATCGATTCTCCTGTTCCACGCTGAACGAAGTTTGTTCGACAAACTTGTTCAGGGCTGAGAGGTCGATGACAGGTCTCCAGCCTTTAGACACTTTCTACAAGAGAGTCGACTGAAAAAGCCGGGGGGGGGGAGCCGTCGATGACCTTCCGGCGAGCATCCTTCTAGAGCATGGTCTCGACTTCTGCCCGAAGGGTTAGCCCTTTACCGATCCCATGGCATAGGAGCTCAGCGACACTGGATTCGCTGTCAGTGGAGGTAGAGATATTAAAAACGGGACGCGATATCCTTGGCTGATCACAGAGATCGTGCAGGAATTGGTCCCGAGTTGCTGCCACCTGAATGCGCAACCCCAGGCATCCCCCCACTGGGGACCGTGCAGGGGGGTTGCCAATCCTAACGTTTGCAGCCTCAGCCGCTCCCTCTGGGATTATTGCCTCCCCAGGAGGACTTCCCGCCCTTCTTGACTCTGACAGGAGGGGGGTGCTATTTAGACACCTTGTCTTAGCTGCCGGGGCCGGTTCCCATGTCCTAGACTGACGAGGCTGTTGTTGTTGAGGCGCTGGAGGCTTGTAGGGTCTGGATGCAGGAGCCTTTGGAGGAGCGAATCGTGATTCGACTTTCTCCACCTCTCAGCTGTTCGTTCCCCGTCCTTGGGTTCAAAACAAGCTCTTTCCCAGGATGGAAGAGTGCCTGAGTTTGCCGACATCCATGGTTGGGACTTCCGAGAGGAACCTCCCAGTCACTGCATCTCAATGCTTCAACATCGAGTTTGCCCACAAGTTCGAAACTTGCTGAGCTAGAAACGATGGTGCTCGTGCCCGAGAGGAGGAAAGTTTCCATGACGTTCCTGGAGCTCTCCTTGGATAAATTCTCGGATCACAACAAGATGCCCAGGGATCCAAGCCAGACGACCAGCCACGGAGTGGCCCGCATGGCACACTTTGCGGCTTTCTCCTGGCTTAAGATCTCCAAAGTCGAGAATGTCACCTGCCGGGCGGAGAGTTTCTCGAGAGAAAAAATTTCCCTGGTAAGCCCCTTCCATGAAATGGTGGAGAGGAAGAGCTAAACCAGGCTCCCCCATGATCTCGAAGTACCTCCTCTGCTGACGGCTGACAGATGCAGTGTCAGCGATTCCCGCTGGAGGGAAGGGAATTGAACGATCCTGAGGAGTAGAGATGATGGGGCCTGCCTGAAAAGACAGAGAAGAATATTGCCCAGACCTCTCTGAAGATTCTTCCTGCTCTTGCACGTGTCATGCTCTGCGTTTATGGGGTGAAGATCGTGATCTGGAAGTACGCGCTCCAGAAGACTCGCCAGGTTGCCCATGTTGCGAAACCCGACGGGAATCGCGGTCGAAATCGCCCTGGCGCTCGCGCGATGGTAAAATCGTTGGTTCGCGCGCGGGCGAACGTGGGTGCGCCCGCGTGCGGGCGATTGGGCGAGTGGGCGCGCAGGCGAAAGTGCGCGTGGGCATGCAGGTGAGGGCAAGCGCGGTTGTAAAGGCGAGCGCTGGCGGTCGGGAGACCAATGGCGCGTAGGCGAGCGATGGCGCATTTTGGCAAGCGATGGCTCATTGGCGGGCAATGGCGAGTTGGCGAGCGATGGCGCGTTGAAAACGCTAGCGCGCAGGCGAAGAATCGCGTGGTCGCTAGAAGATCGCTGGCGCGTAGGAGATCGTTGGCGCGCGGTTGCGCGGCCAGAAGATATCAGCGAGGTTGAAGAACCAGATGGTGAGGTTGCGCGCGAGGGCGAACGCTCGTGGGCGGGCACAGGAGACTTCTCGTGGGCGCGCAGAGACTAAATCAAGTCTGGAAGTGCGCACCTGTGAAGGTGCGCAGACGATGGCTTGCACGTGGGCGAGCTCTGAGGAAGCGCAGGAGATCGTCGGCGAGAAGGCGAAACAAGAATCTCTTACCTGCGCCCAGATTCGGTAGATCGTAGGCGCGTGGCGAACGTTGGAGCACATTGCGCACATCAGGAAAGGGCGCGCAGATGTGCGCTGGCGAGCAGGCGATCGTGGGCGTTTAGCGAAAGAACAATCTCCTTGCCTGCGCCCAGATCCGGAGATCATGGGCGCGTGGGCGAACGTTGGCGCGCATTGCGCACATCAGGAAGGGGAGCGCAGATGCGCGCTGGCGAGCAGGAGATCGTGGCCGATCAGAAGACCATTGGCGCACATGGCGCGTAGCAAGAAAGGGAGCGCAGATGTGCGCTGGCGAGCTAAAGAGAGCTGGCACACAGAAAGTCTCAGAAGCACAGGTGAGCGCTGGCGCGCAGGTGAGCGCTGGCGATCAGATCTACGGCGAGACACAGCTACAGGAGATCGCTGGATCGCAGGAATGTTAATTCAGCAGAAGACTGGTCCACAGCAGGCGAGCGCTTGCGCGCTACTGCGAGCGAGCGCGCAGAAGATAGAGGGCGAGCAGGTAAAAACCTGGCCCTTAAGGGACTTACCCACATTGTGGAACAAGCCCTTTTGCCCCGTAGGGACTGGTGCCCGTTGGACACCGAGGTGCGTTGGCGCCCACTGCGCATCTGCGTCCAGGAACGGAGATGAAGACAAGAAGGTCTGGCAGGAGTCGGAGATCGCGAACGATCTGCCGAAGGACCAGCGAAGCAGCTGCATTTGTTCTCGTCAAGGAGGATCCTCTGCGAGGAACGTCGGAGGTGAAGATGAAGACGACCACTGACAGGAGCACCATCATCAGTCCTCCGAAGAGGAGTCTCTGTAGTGAACTCCCCCAAAGGGGAGAATCACTCGCAGGAGAGACCGTTGGACTCAGCTGCCCCCTCGAAGGATGTTCGGATGGGGGAACTGAGCCTACAGCAACATCAGCAACAACAGCAGGAGTCCTCCGAAGAGGAGTCTCAAAGAGTGACCCCTCTCGCGAACGAGAGAGGTGAGCACTTCGTAGAAGAGACAAGAAGAACTGGTGATGGCGCCCCTTAGGGCCGTTGGATCAGCAAGCTGACCTGAAAAGAACAATCCTCCGAAGAGGAGCTCCCGCAGCTGCTCAGCCCCTTGAGCGTAACTGCAAGTGTGACCGCTCAGCACCAAGAGCATAGTCGCATGAATTCCATGGTCCGAACTTGCAACCGCTCAGCCCCTTGAGCAAGGTTACAAAAACGGTCGCTCAGCACCAAGAGCAAACGCCCAAGGACCAGGAACAAATCAGGAATTATTAAGGTAAGAGAAATTCCCCCCCTGAAGGGGAAAAAAACTCATACCTGGGAAGGGAACTTCCCTCGGAAGGAAAGTACCCATCCATGGAGGCGAACCTCCTGAGCGTTCTAAGATAAACTAAAGAGCTGCCAGTTGTCACGGGAGAACTTCTAGGAGAAGGGAACACGCCCATGACGAAGTCCTATAGGGGAGGCAGCAACAGCAGACTCCCCAGGCCCACCAGGACAGCTCTGCTTCATTGTCACATTAGGCAAACGAAAAACTAGATCGTTACCTGTGAAAATAAATAATTAGTTAACATTCATTCCCCCGGGGAAACTCTGAAGAGAAACCCCGAGGGAAAAGAACATAAGAATTACACAACAGGTATGTGCCCTCCTCCCCCATGCCACTCATGGGGAAGGGGGGAAGGCGGAGAACTGTAACAAAAACAGAATTATAACAATTATAATTATGTAATCCAAAAAGGAATGTTCACTAATAGAAAGAACGAATGAACCCCGAAGGGAAGCGTTCTACACGGAAGCTGAAAAGTAAACAAATACAATTAGATTCCGTAAAAAATAATTGAGACAAAATAAACGGAGTAGCAACTCAACCCGCAACGGGAAGGAAGCTACCGTAATACGTAGTAGTAGTAAAAGGGTGAACGACCTCAAGAGAGAGAGAGACCGTAGTCAAACTAAACTCCCATGTTCCCTTCGCTGATAGACCAAGTTCCCCGTAGGGAAGGAGGAACAGCGGAGAAAACAGATTAAATAAAGTCCAGCGATGACTATTCCCCACGTCGCCCGATAATCGGAAGCCAAAGGAAGGACCGAAGGACCAAGGAGAGATCGCGACCCACGAAATGTCACCGAGGTGGCCTGGAACTACACGGTGACGTTGTCGTACACTACACACACAGCACAAACACTGAAAGGGAAACTTACTGATTTCTATACTCAAATATATACATAAACACAAAGAATGTTTATATATATATCAAGTATAAGAAAAGTAAGTAATTAAGTAAAGACAAAACAATAATGGCTGCCATGCGAGGGCGGGAACAGAAACGTCTGCTCGCCGTCCGAGCCAAAAGCGAAGTGAATCAGTTCACCGGTGTATGAGGGGGGAGGGGTAGCTAGCTACCTCTCCCCTACCTCCTCGCTAACTAGCGAGAGGGTAGTTAACCCTCGTTAAAAATCTAATGGCTCGTTATTTCAGCTACACCGAAAGTAATACCCTATGTAAATAGCGTGGTTTGTATTTCGGTTACGGAACAAATGGGATTAATGCTAACATTTACTTCAAAGGTTTCTGTTGCCCCAACAGCTGTTAATACTGTACTTTAGTCCTTGTTCTTTTATACATCATCTCTACCATTCTAACCAACTTCAGAACTTTCCTCATCCTCTAGCACCAAAATATCACTTCTCTTGGTATTCTATCAGAAGCTTTCTCTAGATAAACAAAAGCAAAGTAGAGCTTCTGGTTTCCCTCTAGCCTCTTTTCCTGTGGCTGCCTTACAATAAAGATGACAAATTCGTAGATAATTTGTATTTTTCCTAACTATACAAACCTTAGCTATTTACATGGGGTAATTACTTTGGCGGAGCTGAATGACGAGCCATAAAAGTTTTAACGAGGGGTAGGGAGGGGTAGCTAGCTAACACCCCCCCCCCCTTCACACACACTTATGAATGCTTCACTTTACTTAGAGGTAGGACTTATCTTGGGGGACAGGGCTGGCGGGCACATATGTGTAAATAGCTAAGGTTTGTATAGTTGGGAAAAATACAAATTATCTACGAATTTGTCATTTGTTCCGTAACGGAAATACAAACCACGCTATTTACATGGGGTGACTTAACCCTTAGGAAGGGTGGTAAGTACCCTGCCATACTGGCTTTGGCTTGCCCGGGGACCCCGAACTCGAGTGTGTAGGAACTCAAGAGGTAAGGGGGTCCCTGCTCCTCGCTGACAGCTGTGAAACTGCTACGGCCTATGTAAGCTGTGTGTGAAGGTGGGAAGTGACTCATCCTAGGAAGTTGACCTGGAGTTCTTCAGATGGAAATCTAGGCTAGGACTCTCCCAATACCCCCTCGTCAGGGTATGGGGACAAGACAGTAGTACATCTTAATACTAGGAACACAAGGGAGCATGGCTTACCTGCAGAGGTTCGAGGTCAGCTGTGCAAGGAACCCAGGATGCTGCTTTCTCCAAGGGAGGAGAGGATGAAGAAAAGAATAAGAGCCAGGCAGATCTTTTCATTCACGCAGACTAAAACCGGGTAACAATGCCCTCAACCTTCTGCTACTTGTTCAATAAGGAGCCTGAGGTTAGACCAGCTGTTGTGCAGCCACCACAGGGCCGATAGAAAACGTATCGAGCCTCCTGTTTGTCACGTCTTGCAGGTAGTGGGCCGTGAAGGTGATCTGACGCTTCCACACCCCAGCTTGAAGGACCTGCGTCACTGAAAAGTTCTTCTTGAAGGCCAGGGACGTAGCCACGCCCCTAACGTCATGCGCTCTAGGGCGACGTGACGGAGGAGGGTCAGGATTCAAGGCCAGATGTATTACCCTGCGAATCCAGGCCGAGATGGTATTCCTGGTGACCTTCCTCTTCGTCTCCCCTGTGCTCTCGAACAAAGCTCGCACTTGAGGACGAACTGCAGCTGTTCTTTAGTGATACAACCTCAGACTCCAAACTGGGCACAGTAGGAGATGGCCTGGGTCATCTGTTACAGAACGGAGACTCGAAACCCGGAAGGAGTCGAACCTTGGGTTCGGCACTCCCGGGTTCTGAGTCTTGGCAACAAATTCAGGGACGAAGCTGAACGTTACCTCCCCCCATCCCCTTGAATGGGCGATGTCGTACGAGAGACCATGAAGCTCACTGACTCGCTTGGTCGAGGCCAAAGCTAGCAGGAAAACCGTCTTCCAGGTAAGGTGGCGATCAGAAGCCTGGCGTAATGGTTCGTAGGGAGGTCTCTTAAGAGACCTGAGAACTTGAACTACGTTCCATGGAGGAGGTCTCACTTCCGACTGAGGGCAGGTAAGTTCGTAACTCCGTATGAGAAGAGACAGTTCCAGCGAGGAGGAAATGTCCATTCCTTTGAGCCTGAAGGCAAGACTTAAGGGTGAGCGATAGCCTTTCACTGCCGAGACTGAAAAGCACATTTCCTCTGCGCTTATGGGTAGGGGAACGAAACGAAGACCTGTCTGTCTGACGGCGCTCGCGCTGGGGCTCATGTACCGGGCCCTGGTCAGGGTCGCGCGTGAAGAGCTCGCGCGATACAGGAATCTCACGCACGCGCGCGTATCCGCGTGGGCGGGGGCGGGGGGCGGGGGCGGGGGCGGGGGCGGGGGCGGGGGCGGGGGCGGTGGCGCGCAGGCGAGGATACAGGAGCGAGGGAGTGATTGCGCGCTGGTGATTGAGCGGGCGCGTGAGCGCGCAGCAGCTGGTGCGGGCACGTGGTCGCGAGAGCACGTAGGCGATGGCGAGGGCGTGTGGCGCGCAGGAGCTGGCACGGGAGGCAGTCTAACGCGCGGGCGCGCAGCGACCTGATGCGGCCCCGGAGGGCGCAAGATAACGGGGGCGCCTGAGCGCGTGTCCGGAAGAACTGGGCGAGGGCGCGTGAGCGCTGGTGCAGGATCGCGAGCGGCAGGGATGGGGCGTTGGCGCGGACGTTGGCGCTGGTCCGATAGAACCGGCATGCTCGCCTGTGGGCGCGCTGGACGCGCCGGCGATCGTGGGCACGCATGGCGCGCATCAGGATGTGGTCGTACAGGGGTGCGCTGCTGCGGCGGCCACGCAGTTGGATGAGGGCGCTCAGGTGTACGCTGGAGGGTTACATTGGGCGCCTTGAAGACAGGAACAGGGCGCGTAACCGGGGCGTCCTGCGCGGTTGCAGCATGTGCAAGCTCGCGCGGTCTGGAAGGAGAGCCCAGGGGCGGCCGTGAGCGCCCGTGCACTAACTTGGGAGCCTCCTGGGCGACGCGCTGGGATGTCGTAGCGCGTTGGAGCGTTGGTGAGCGCTGGAGCTGGAACCGCGCTTGGGCGCGTGTCGCGTGTCTCTCCAGACGGGCGCAACAAGTCCGGAGGAGCCTGTGGGCGCCTGTGCGCCAGCGAAGGAGCCTCCTGGACCGCGCGCGACGAGGCAGGAACCGGGGGAATGCCAGGGTGCCGGTGGGTGCGTGAGCGCAGGTCGCCGCGTGTGCGCAGGTGAGCGCTGGAGCGCTGTATCAGGAACTGCTGGAGGGCACCGGGGCGCAGAAAGGAGTAGGCGCGCAGAGGGACCCTGGCGCGTAGCAGGAACGGTGGCGCGAACGCGTAAGGGTGAGCGCCATGGCGCTAAGTCAGGAACAGCGGCAACGGCAGGCACAGCAGCGACAGCAACAGGAGAACGTACAGGAGGAACCTGGTGCTTGAGGGCAAGAGGCGCACTTTTGCACTCAAGACCCTTCAGCCCCGTAGGGCCCAAAGACTTCGCAGCGGCAGTATCAGGTGGCACGTCACGCGCATCAGGAACACTGGATGTAGATGGTCTGGGAGACTGGTCACTATGTCTCGAAGGACAACCATCGTCCGAAGGTGATCGCGAACGATCCCCAGAGAGGTCTAGGTTGGTAGCTGGCCGGACTGGTGAACGGCGAGTCGTCTCCTCCGCAGAGGACTGTGGTGACGACGAGCCGAAGAGGCACCTCTTAACTCCCTTGAAAGGGGAAGGAAGGCCTCTACGGCGAAGGGGAGGACGAGCCTTCCGCCTTATACGCCCACGTGGGGCCGTGGGATCAGCAAGCTGACCATCGATGGGCCTCCGAAGAGGACTCTCTGTAAGTTAACTCCCCCAAGGGGGAGATTCACCGCCAGGAGAGACCGTGGGACTTAGATCCTCCCTTGAAGAGTGTTCGGAGGGAGAATCTAAGCCGTCAGCTACCTCAGCCACAGGAATGGGGGTTTGGCTAGACCCACAACAACATAAACCACAGACAGAGGATCTATCTCCGCTGTAGTTGGCGATTGTTTGACGGCTGCACCCAGTTTGATCATGTCAAACAGGGCTTCCTTGGAGAGCGAACCCTGCAGCCCCAAGGAAGCCCAAAGCTGAAACAAATCATGGTTAGACATAAAATCCTCCTCCGGGGGAGGAGGGGCAGCCGCCTCGCTATGGGAGGCAACTACCTCTCCCGCACCCCAGGATCGGTCAACAGCAGTACGGTCTACGCTACCACTCGCCAGCCTCTCGGAAGAGACCGCTCGAGGGGGAGCTTCGGAGGAGGAAAGGGCAACGGAAGAAGAAGTCTTGGAATTTTCTCTCTTCAGAGAAGCCTCTGAAGGAGAAAGATCCCTTTTGGCCTTCTTCTTACGGCGCCGGGCAAACCTCTCCCACTGTGAGGTAGACCACTCCCTATATTCAATACATACATTGTCACTATCACACCGCTGGCCCCTACAGTGAGGACATAAGGTATGGGGATCAGTGTCGACCGCCGACATAAAGGTCCCACAAGGGCGGCCGGGAAGTCCAGGGCAAGTAAGCATTATCAGTAGAGGCCAACTTCAAGCACACTGCGAAAGAGAAAAAGCAAAAAAACAGATTAATTATAGCAGTCAAAGCGAGGGAGAGCGCAGACAGGTCTGTTCTCTTCCCGAGCCAAAAGTAAAGTGAAGCATTCACCGGTGTGTGTGAGGGGGGGGGGGGGTAGCTAGCTACCCCTCCCTACCCCCCGCAAACTAGCGGCGGGGTAGTAAACCCTCGTTAAAACTTTTATGGCTCGTCATTCAGCTACGCAGAAGTAATTACCCCATGTAAATAGCGTGGTTTATATTTCAGTTACGGAACAAAACTCTTTTAGGAGGACACTCCAAAATCCAACCATTGTTCTCTAGTCATGGGTAGTGCAATAGCCTCTGTATCATGGTCTTGCATTGTCTTAGGATAGAGTTCTCTTGCTTGAGGGTACACTCAGGCACACTATCTTATTTTTTTCATTTTTTTCTTTTTTTTTTTTAGTTTAAATCATTTGTGTATTTAAGATTTGGTTTAGAGTTGTTTCTGTTTGTAAAATATGACAAATTCATAGATAATTTGTATTTTTCCTAACGATACAAACCTTAGCTATTTACATGGGGTAATTACTTTGGCGACAGCCGATGACGAGCCATAAAGTTTTAACGAGGGTTTCCTACCCCAGCGCTAGTTAGCGAGGGGTAGGGAGGGGTAGCTAGCTACCCCTCCTCCCTCACACACACCGGTGATTGATCCAATTTACTTAGAGGTAGGACTTATCTTGGGGGACAGGGCTGGCGGGCACATAACTGTAAATAGCTAAGGTTTGTATCGTTAGGAAAAATACAAATTATCTACGAATTTGTCATTTGTTCCGTAACTGAATACAGACCACGCTATTTACATAGGGTGACTTAACCCTTAGGAAGGGAGGTAAGTCCCCTGCCATACTGGCTTTGGCTTGCCCGGGGGCCCCGAACCCGAGTTCATAAAGCAACTCAAGGGTTGGGGCCCCTGCGCCTCGCAGACAGCTGAGGGGCTGCTGCGGCCTACGTAAGTTGTGTGTGAAGGTGAGCAGTGACATGTCCTAGGAAGTTGACCTGGAGTTCTTTAGAAGGATATCTAGGCTAGGACTACCCAATACCCCCTCGTCAGGGTATGGGGACATGACAGTATTACAACCTAATACTAAGAACACAAGGAAGCATGGTTTACCTGCAGAGGTTCGAGGTCAGCTGTGCAAAGGACCCAGGATGCTGTTTTTCTCCAAGGGAGGAGAGGATGAAGAAAAGAAAAGGGCCAGACAGATCTTTTCATTCACACAGACTAAAACCGGGTAACAATGCCCTCAACCCTCTGCTACTTGTCCAATTAGGAGCCTGAGGTTAGACCAGCTGTTGTGCAGCCACCACAGGGCCGATAGAAATCGTATCGAGCCTTCTGTGTGTCACGTCTTGCAGGTAGTGGGCCGTGAAGTTGGTCTGACGCTTCCACACCCCAGCTTGCAGGACCTGCGTCACCGAAAAGTTCTTCTTGAAGGCCAGGGACGTAGCCACGCCCCTGACATCATGCGCCCTAGGGCGCCGTGATGGAGGAGGGTCAGAACTCAAGGCCAGGTGGATCACATTGCGGATCCAGGCCGAGATGGTATTCCTGTTGACCCTCCTCTTCGTTTCCCCGGTGCTAACAAACAAGGCTCGCACCTGGGGGCGGACTGCAGCTGTTCTTTTAAGATACAACCTCAGACTCCTGACTGGGCACAGTAGGAGATGGCCTGGGTCATCTGTTACAGAACGAAGACTCGAGACCTGGAAAGAGTCGAACCTAGGGTCCGGCACTCCCGGGTTCTGAGTCTTAGCAACAAACTCAGGGACGAAGCCGAACGTTACCTCCCCCCATCCCCTTGAATGGGCGACGTCGTACGAGAGACCATGCAGTTCGCTGACTAGCTTGGCCGAGGCCAAAGCTAGCAGGAACACCGTCTTCCAGGTAAGGTGGCAATCAGAAGCCTGGCGTAATGGTTCGTAGGGAGGCCTCTTAAGAGACCTGAGGACCCGAACCACGTTCCAAGGAGGAGGTCTCACTTTCGACTGAGGGCAGGTAAGTTCGTAACTCCGTATGAGGAGGAAATGTCCATTCCTTTGAGCCTGAAGGCAAGACTTAAGGCTGAGCGATAGCCTTTCACTGCCGAGACTGAAAGGCGCATTTCTTACCGCAGATACACAAGGAACTCCGCTAATGCTGGTAAAGTGGCATCGAGGGGAGAGATACCCCTTCCACGACACCAACCACAGAAAACTCGCCACTTCGCCTGGTAGACTCCTGCGGATGACCTGCGCAGGTGGCCAGACATCCTTTCCGCAACTTGTTGCGAAAATCCTCTCTCTTTGAGGAGATGCTGGATAGTCTCCAGGCGTGAAGTCGAAGCAAAGCTACGGCTTTGTGGAAGATGTTGGAGTGTGGTTGCTTGAGTAGCTCGTGACGTGGAGGGAGCACCCTCGGGATCTCCGTGAGGAGCTGCAGAAGGTCCGGAAACCACTCTGCGTGATGCCATAGCGGAGCTATCAAGGTCATCGAGAGATTGACCAATGTTCTGTTCTTGTTGAGGACCCTCCTCATCAGACAGAACGGGGGAAAGGCGTACACGTCGACGTTGTCCCCCCGTTGTTGGAAGGCATCTTGCCAGATGGCCTTGGGGTCCGGGACTGGGGAGCAGTACAGCGGAAGCTTGGTGTTCAACGCTGTAGCGAACAGGTCCACAGTCGGGGAACCCCACAAAGTCAGGACTTTGTTGGCTATCCGAGGATCCAAAGACCACTCGGTACTCACTATCTGCATCGCTCTGCTCAGACTGTCGGCGAGCACATTCCTCTTGCCTGGAATGAAGCGAGCCGCAAGTGATATCGAGTGGGCTTCGGACCATCTCAGGATCTCTACTGCAAGATGGGACAGCTGTTCCGAAAAGGTACCTCCCTGCTTGTTGATGTAAGCCACCACCGTGGTGTTGTCGCTCATCACCACCACGGAGTGGCCCACCAGGACTTGGTGGAACTTCTGAAGTGCCAGGAACACGGCCTTCATTTCTAGCAGGTTTATGTGAAGGTACTTTTCTGATTCTGACCACAGGCCTGAGGTCCTGCGTCCGAGAACAGCATCAAATCTGGGAGAGGGACGAGAAGATCCACTCCCTTTCGTAGATTCTCGTCTGCCACCCACCACCGGAGATCCGGTGGACCGGAGGACCCATAGGGATCAAAGTGTCCGGGGAGTCGTGGCCTTCACTCCACCGGGACTTGAGTCGCCACTGGAGGGATCTCTTCCTGAAGCGACCGTTGGGAACGAGACAGGTCAGGGAGGAGAGGTGGCCGAGGAGACGAAGCCACGATTGGGCTAGGAGTTCTTCTCGATTGAGGAAAGGTCTCGCGACCTTCCTCAGCCTTGCCATCCTTTCGTCTGATGGGAAGGCTTTGTGGAGATTGGTGTCTATGACCATGCCTAGATATACCAGTTTCTGAGAGGGCTGCAGAGAGGACTTCTCGAGGTTTACCACGATCCCCAGATCCTGGCAAACTTCGAGGAGCTTGTCTCGGTGGCGAAGAAGGGATGCGTCCGAGTCTGCCAGGATCAGCCAGTCGTCCAGGTAACGAAGGAGACGGATGCCGATCCTGTGAGCCCACGAAGAGATGATGGTGAAGACTCTGGTGAACACCTAAGGCGCTGTGGAGAGACCGAAACACAGCACCTTGAACTGGTAGATCTTGTTGTCTAAGCAAAATCTCAGGTACTTCCTTGAAGACGGATGGATTGGGATCTGGAAGTACGCGTCCTTCAGATCCAGTGTGCACATGAAGTCTCGTGGTCTCACTGCAAGTCTGACCGTGTCTGCCGTCTCCATACTGAACGGAGTCTGCTTGACAATCCCGTTCAGTGTCGAGAGGTCGATGACTGGTCTCCAGCCTCCAGACGCCTTTCTCACAAGAAAGAGTCGACTGTAGAAGCCTGGGGACCCGTCCACAACCTCCTGGAGAGCGTCCTTCTCCAACATGGTCTGGACTTCGGCCCGAAAGACCTGCCCTTTTGCCGATCCCATGGCAAAAGAGCTCAACGACACTGGATTCGCTGTCAGGGGAGGGAGAGATGCTGTGAACGGGACGCGATACCCTAGGGATATCACGGAGACCGTCCAAGCATCCACCCCGAGTTGCTGTCACCTTGCTGCGCAACTCTGCAGGCATCCCCCCACTGGTGGACACGGGGGGGGGAGGCCAACCCTAGCGCTTCCGGCCTCGGCCGGAGCCTCTAGGGTTCTTGCCTCCCCTGGAGGGCTTCTTTCCCCTCCTGCCCTTGGCAGGGAAGGGCTTAGACACCTTGGGCTTCGCTGCTACGGAAGTCTTCTTCGTATCCTTGACGGGACGGGGCTGCTGAACCGCTGGAGGCTTATAGGGCCTCGATGTCAGGGCCCTATGGATGAGGGAATCCTGGTTGGATTTCCTCCACCTCTCGGCAGAGAGCTCCACGTCCTCAGGCTCAAACAAGCTCTTACCGAGGACGGAAGAGTGTCTAAGCCTGCTCGACTCGGCGCTGGGAACCTTAAGGTGGAACCTCTCGGCAACAGCGTCCCTGCATTTGAGGATCGTGTTGGCCCACAAGCTCGAGACTTGGTGGGACAGGAACTCGATGGTCCGAGTGCCCGAGAGGAGAAAAGTTTCCAGCGCTTTCCTGGTGCTTTCCTTGGAGAGATCCTCGGACCGCACCAGGATGCCCAGAGACCCCAGCCAGATGTCGAGCCATGAAGTGGCTTGCATAGCGCACTTGATGACCTTCTCCTGGCTCTGGATCTCAGTGGGTGAGAAGGATACGTGCCAGTTGGAGAGCCCTCAAGAGGGACTCCCCCTGTGAGTCCTTCCACGGAGTGATGTAAGGGAAGGCTCAGCGAAGACTCCTCAAGGATTTCAAAGTACCTCCTCTGATGGACACGAGGAGGTGGGAGGAGCTTATTTCCGGCACTGGATCTGCTGGAGGAGGCAAGCTCCGCGAGCTGGCCCTCGATCTTGTCTCTGGCGCTCTTCATCCCTTGGGACCAGGGCAATGCTGCGCTGGCTCTAGAGGGCTTCTGAGTGCCGTAGACGCTATCCAGGACCGTGTCCTTACCCTCACGAGGTGGGACCTCAGGTCTGGAATCCCATTAAGGTTCCTCATGAGAGTCAGGACTTGCCAGAACGCGTGTTCTGACTCCTGGTGCTCGCCTCCTGTCGAACTTGCAGCAAAGTCTCCGAACCCCAGAGGCTCTTCCTGGGGGGAAACGTGGGCATCCTAGACGGCTCTGGGCTGTTCCTGTCTGATCCTAGTAGACGATTTGGAAATTGTCTTAGAGTCCTTAGGTTCCCTCCTGGGAGGGATGCAGGACTCTAGAAGCGAAGGGGGCAAGTCCTTCTCCACCTCGGGACGAGGAGACCTCTCGGGAAGAGGAGGAACATCCACCATTGGTGCGATGGGGGAGTATTCCTGCTCAACCGACTCCCCTGAGGAGGGGTAATCCTCCTCCGAAGGAGAGGGCGAGAAGGTCTGAGGGGGAGTAGGATCCTTGCGCAAGGATCTACGCGGGGACAGCACAGGCCTCGGAGGAGGATCCACGGGAGAGACTCCTCTCTTCCTTTTCAGGGGGGAGGAAGCTGCCGCTGGTTCGCGACCCGAATCACAGGGGGTTGGCTTAATCGCCCGCACAAGAGCTCTGAGTAGGGTGTCGAACCAGGGCTGCTGACTGACAGCAGCGCTGTCAGACACTCCCTCTGAAAGGAAGGGGATCGAGGGATCCCTAGGAGGAGTCGACACACGAGGGTTCGCCTGCAGGGCTGTAAGAGAAGAATCCTTAGACCTGTCCGAGGAGCGTTCCCCCTCTGGCGAGCGCGCTGGTCTGCGCTTGCGGGGAGGGGAACGCGACAAGGAAGAAACCGCCTGTCGGCGATTGCGCTGGGGCTCGTACAACGAGCCCAGATCAGGGTCGCGCGCGAGAGAAGGGCGCGAAGCTGGAAAATCGCGCGCGCGCGAACCCGCGTGGGCGGGGGCGGGCGCGGGGTCGCGATGGTGTGCAGGAGGATGGTCAGGAGCGATGGCGCTCTAGAGACAGAGCGGGAGCGTGGCCGTGGGGGCGCACGGTAGCCTGAGCGGGAACATGCCCGCGAGCGCGAGTGGGCGATGGTGTGGGCGTGCAGCGATCAGGAGCTGGAACAGGAGGCGGCCAAACGGGCGGGCGCGCAGCGACCTGGTACGGTCCCGGAGGGCGAGCGATAACAGGAGCGCCCGAGCGGGTGTCCGGTAGGACTGGCCGAGGGCGCGATAGTGCGGGAGCAGGGTCGCAAGCGACCTGGGAACGAGAGGTTTGATGACAGTCTGGCTGGACCGGTTTACTCGCCTGTGCAAGCGCTAGATGCGCTGGCGATCGTGGGCGCGCATAGCGCGTATCAGGAACAGGTCGCATCGGGGTTCGCTGCTTCGGAGGTCGCGAGGTGCGATCCGCGTGAGGGCACTCTGGAGTTAGTTGCGCCACCACCGCTGTCTTAAAGACAGGCACGGGGCGTGAAGCAGGAACAGGATGCGATTGGGGCGCGTCGGGCGCGATCGTATCTGTAGTAGATTCGCACGGTTCCAGAGGCAGCCGTGAGCGCCCGTGCGCTGACTTGGCAACCTCTGGGGGGACGAGCTGAGTCGTCGCAACGCGTGGTCGCGTTGGTGCTGGAACGGGAACTGTGCGCGGGCGCGCATCGCAAACCTCTCTCGTATCGCGAGCCTCCCTTGTATCGCGAACCTCCTTAGGTGGGCGCGATGGGCCCAAAGCGGCACGTGGGCGTGTTGGGGTGCGCGTGAGCGCTGGAGCTGGAATCACGCGGGGACGCGTATCGCGTCTCTCCCCCGCAGGGCGCGACGAGTCCGTGGGAACCTGTGGGCGCCTGTGCGCCAACTCAGGAACCTCCTGGATCGCGCGCGGTGAAACAGGAACAGGGAGCCGGCGAGGTGCCGGAGGGCGCGTGAGCGCTGGAGGCCGCTGGGGCACCGGTGGACGCGCAGGCGCCTTATCAGGAACTGGCCGCAAGTGTGCAGGAGAGTGCGGCGGCGCTATAACAGGAACAGGGCGCGTTTGCGCAGTTGGGCGCTTGCGCACTACTTCAGGAACTGCTGGAGGGCGACGGGGCGCCAATGGGTGTGGGCGCGCAGGGGAACCCTGGCGAGCAACAGGAACAGTGGCGCGAACGCCTAAGGGTGAGCGCCGAGGCGCTTTGTCAGGAACAACAAGAACAACAGCAGCAGGGTGCGAAGGCGGAGCCTTACGCTTAGGGGCGAGCGGCGCAGTTGCGCGCTCAAGTCCCTGAGACCCCGAAAGTTCAGGAGGTTGCGCAGTGGCAGTCTCCGGCGCGTAAAGCGCGTCAGCAGCTTTAGATGTAGATGGTTGAGGTGACAGGTCACATTGTCCCGAAGGACGACCATCCTCCGACGGGGATCGCGAACGATCCCTGGAGAGGTCAAGGTTGGTAGCAGGAAGATCAGGAGAACGGCGAGTCGTCTCCTCCGCAGAGGACTGTGGTGACGACGAGCCAAAGAGGCGCCTCTTAACCCCTTTGAAGAGGGAAGGAAGGCCTCTACGGCGAAGGGGAGGGCGAGCCTTCCGCCTTATACGCCCACGAGGGGCCGTGGGATCAGCAGGCTGGCCATCAATAGGCCTCCGAAGAGGCGTCTCTACCAGAGAACTCCCCCGAGAGGGAGTCTCAACGGAAGGAGAGACCGTGGGACTAAGCTCCTCCCTCGAAGTATATTCGGAGGGGGAGACAGAGCCTTCTGCTACCGCAGCCACAGGAACAGGAGTTTGGTCAGACCCACGGGATGTTTCCGACACAACAACGTCAACCACAGACAGAGGATCTATGTCCGCTGAGGTTGACGATTGTTCGGCAGCCGCACCCCGTTTGATCATACCAAACAAGGCTTCCTTGTAGGGCGAACCCTGTAGCCCCAAGGAAGCCCAAAGCTGAAAAAGTTCATTGTTAGAAACAAATACCTCCTCCAAGGGTGGAGGGGCAGCCGCCTCGCTATGGTAGGCAACTACCTCTCCCTCACCACGGGATCGGTTAATGACATCAACATTACGGTCTACGCTACCTCTCGCCGGCCTCTCGGAAGAGGCCGCCCGAGCGGAAACTTCAGAGGAGGAAAGGGCGGCGGAAGAAGAAGACTTAGGATTTTCTCTCTTCCGAGAAACCTCGGAAGGAGAAATATCCCTCTTAGCCTTCTTCTTAAGTCACCGTGCAAACCTCTCCCACTGGGAGGTAGACCAATCCCTACACTCAATGCACAAATTAGAACTATCACACCATTGGCCCATACACAGGGGGCATAAGGAGTGAGGATCCGTTTCCACGGCCGACATAAAGGTCCCACAAGGGCGGCCGGGAAGTCCAGGGCAAGTGCGCATAAGGAGAATAGAGGCCAACTTCACACACAAACACTGAAAGAAAAAGCAGACAAAAATTATGGCAGTCAAAAGAGAGGAGAGCGCTGACAGGTCTGTCGTCTCTCCGAGCCAAAAGTAAAGTGGATCAATCACCAGTGTGTGTTAGGGGGGAGGGGTAGCTAGCTACCCCTCCCTACCCCCCGCTAACTAGCGGTGGGGTAGGAAACCCTCGTTAAAACTTTATGGCTCGTCATCGGCTGTCGCCAAAGTAATTACCCCATGTAAATAGCGTGGTTTGTATTCAGTTACGGAACAAATCTTATTTTAATTGTTCACTAATTCTTTTAGTTTATTTTCTTCTTTTCTTTCCTCATTGGGCTATTTTCCCTGTTGGAGCCTTAGGATTAATAGCATCCTGCTTTTCCTACTAGGGTTGTAACTCAAGTAATAATAATAATAATAATAATAATAATAATAATAATAGTAGTAATAATAAAATAGATTTCCTTTACAAAATATAATGGTGTTACCTTCCTAGGAGGGAAGCGGATTGCAAAGCAAACACAGGGTAAATTAAGAATACAGCAGTCTAAGGGGGTCACAGGGGGACATTAGCACCCGATTAGGTAAGTAGGTAAGGACAAGGCTCGTGGGTTAGGTTAGGTGGTGTTCTTGTGTAAAGGTTTTGCAGAAAGACGGACTCATGTTTTATAGTATGACGGCAACGGTTTACGAATGCCAAGAAAATTGGAAGGAAACTCCCATTTTCTATGTACTCGTATATGAAAGGACCAGAATGTCATTATATAACATAGTTTAACATACTACAAATAACCTTAGAACAGGGCAGGGTAAGGAACTCTAGAACTAAATACCTGTCCCATGCAAGTATTTCTAAAACACCATAGATTACCAGTAGAATGTTTTAAAACCTGGAAGCCTTTAAAATATCAACAGCCAGTTCATCATGCACAGAAAATGGGAATTTTCTACCCATTTTTTAGTTGTTTGCAAGACGTGGCTGCTGTACTACAAAACGTGGCCGCTATACTACAAAACGTGACCATTTTCCTGCAAAACCTCTACACAAGATCACCTAACCTAACATACAAGCGTTTTCTTTTCCTACTTACCTAATGGGGGGGAGCGTAATGTGCCCCTGTGACCCCCCCTTAAATTTCCGTACTCTTAGCTTACCCTGTTTGATTCGTAACCCGTTTCAGGATCTTTTGTACGTCAGCGGCCAGTTCCTCCCTTGTGAATTGAAAATGGACATCAACTAACCAACTTTCCCCCTAACCTAACTTATAAGCTATGTCCTTATCCTACTTACCTAACGGGGGGGGGGTGTTACCCCCTTACACCGCCGTATACCAAGTTAACCGTAATCATTCATGCAGGTGGCCGCTATCATACATACATCCCCCGTTTCACTCCAAATGGGGATCGCTATCATACAGAAACCCAAAATCTTGTAGAAACATATCATTACGAACTACCAAATATCAAATGTTATAACCACTTCAGGAGTACAGCTTTGACGTCAGCAAGTTAATCTTTGATTAGGCTTTACCTAACCTTAGGTCTATCTTTCCTAGAAGGGCACTCCAACTGGGATTGCCTAGATTTAAATTAGCCTTATCGAGGTTTTATTTGAGTTAAATATTAAAACATGACCTAAAGCAGCCCATAGGACTGTCAAGATATACTGTATCAAAATAATTTCCAGACAGCCTGTGACGAACTCACCTCTCTTACTTCTCCTCCTTGACGTAGTTAGTTTAAATAAACGTACAATTTTTTCCAAGACATCGTGAACTGTAACTGATTCCTCTGTGTTCACATTAACTACGGATAGTTTCCGTTCATCGTCAAAAAATTCGCTAAAATCCACTTTTATCCTCATTGCGACAAGTTTCCCTGTAATCGTGATGGTGCTGTTGTAGTTGGTAAACAAATAAGTGGTTCCGTTCGTTACTATTCTATTCCTCTATCAATATATCTTATCTTAAAAAAACGTCATCTGTACTTTTCTTATATTCAAGAAATAAGCCTTTTTTTATCTTTTTATTTTGACCTAAGATTGCCTTCATATCTTCACTACTACAGCAAAACTTTTTATTATTGATAGATAACTGCCCCAACCACGCAAATACAATACTATGATCAAAACATTTATTTAAGAGCTACGAAATTATATTTACTGTTCTTTTCCACTATCAATATATCTTATCTTAAGAAACGTCATATGTAATTTTCTTATACTCAATAAATAAGTTTTATTATTTTTTTCATTTTGATTATGACTTAAGATTGTCTTCATATCTTAACTACCAGAGCATAACATTTTATTATCGATAGAAAACTGCCCCAGCCAAGCAAATGCAATACTATAATCAAAACATTTAAAAGCTACGAAGTTATATCAGATAACGATAAAATCAACCGTTGATTTCCTTGACAATAATCTTATCAGCATAGAACTTAGATACAAGATAGAACAGAACAAAACACATCCACTAATAAAGATAGGAAGAAATTAATTGAAATACTTCAGAACAGATGAAGTGAATAAATATAATAAAAGGAAATGACGTTAGTAAAAGTAGTAGCCAATAAATTACTCAAAGTACACAAGATGAAAATATTTGAGGAAGTTACGATTAAATAAGGTGAATAGAGGAAAGAAAATAGCTTTAAAGGAAAAAAACTTAACAAGACACTTTTTAAAGAAATACTACTTGATAAATTTTTTTAAATATGATCAAAGAGGAGAGCAGTACAAGAATTAGTAAAGTAGGAAATTAATATATGAAAAAAAATTAACGAATTAAAAAGAGACAAGAATAAAGAGTTATGGAAAAAAAACTAAACAAATTAAAGAAAGGACAAAACTGATCGAAAAGAAAAGGGACCAATTGCAAATGATCTAAGACCAATAGACTTGATATTATTATTATCATCATTATTATTATTATTATTATTATTATTATTATTATTATTATTATTATTATTATTATTATTATTATTATTATTATCAGCTACAACCTTAGTTGGAAAAGCAGGATGCTATAAGCTCAAGGGCTCTAACAGGGAAGATAGCTCAGTGGGGGAGAAGAAATGCGTAAACATAGAATGGTGTGTCTGAGTGTACCCTCAAGCAAGAAGACTATAACCCAAGACAGTGGAAGACCATTGTAGCCTACAGAGGCTGTGGCATTACTGGAAGCTAGAGAACAATAGTTTGACTTCGGAGTGTCCTTCTCATAGAAGAGCTGCTTCCCATAGCTAAAAGAGTCTCTTTTACCATTGACAAGAGAAAAGTAGCCACGGAACAATTATATTGCAGTAGTTAATCTTATGAATGAAGAAGAAATTTAGAAAACCTAAGTGATTTTAGGTGTGTGAGGAAGTAGGAGAATGTGTGAAGATTATGCCAGACTATTATGTGTAGGCTATGTATAGACAAAGGGGAAATGATTCCTAACGAGAGAGGGATCCAAGTTAGTATTATCTGACTAGTTTAAGAACCCAAAATTTCTCTAAGCGATAGTATCTCAATGGATAGCTGGTGCCTTGGCCAACCTACCAAAATATATTGTGTAAAATATTCACGAAGATGATGAAAGATTAAATTGAAAATTACAAAAGAATAGATGATAATGGATTCCAAGCTGAATTTACAAGAGATGGTAAAACAGAAGATAATATCCTTATCCTACAGTGCTGAAGTGTCAATGCGTAACACAGGAATAAGAAACGCCTTGTAGTAACTGCTAGGCCTACAAATTTTGGTAAAAATTTCCACTCTGTGAAAATTAAGGTATTGAATCAATTTTTGAAATGCAGAATAATCACGAAAATTGTAAAAGCAAATGTTAGCATTTACCAGGGAGTTACAACAATTTTTGACTTAGTGGAAGGTATAGAGCAAGAAATGAAAATTACTAGTAGCATAAAAACAAGGGAGCACAGATTCAACATAACTGCTCAAGTTGAAATAGAAGAGAAAGAAAGGGTTTTTAGAAATGATATAGTAGACATAAGATCAATATTCTTTCTAGGTGATGCCTTGGAGAGACAGGAAACTAAAAAACTGCAAACTGCAATATTCAGCTAATAGTATAAATGGATTAGAAATAAAGAAAATCATTTTGCTATACCATATGAATGATAAGCCAAAGCACAAAGAAGGAATCAAAACAGTGTAAGATAAAATTTACAAAGAGGAACATATTCAAACGAAAGAAAAAAATAATGAAAAAGCCCAAAAACTAGCAAATCTAACATATACAATTAAAGAAAAAAACTCTAATATATTCCTAGTAAAAAAAAACGTTTTTGAAAAATATTAAATTGTCACTAATTTTGTATAGATTAAATATAATGAACTTAAGAGAGATTGTAATAGGGAAGCTACAAAAGTATAGAAAATGGGGTACATAGGAAAATAATTAGGTACTGTATCACTAAAAGCATTGCTAATAGTAGCCCAAGGAGAGAGATAAAGGCATTGTATCTGAAACCAAGGGTGAAAGTTGGGAAGGTGCATTACGCTAACAGTAGGATACACTGTTATAAAAAAGAAAAAAAAAACGTAATTTTAGTCGAAAATTCTCCGTAGAAATATACTGCTCTCAGGCGTACTTCAGTAAAATACAAGCGCCCGTAATTTTTATCCTACTTTGTAATTATCATTTACGTGTTGGTAACGGTAATTTCACCCTTTTACGTCATGATATCCGTTTTAAAAACGGTAAAGGCCTGGCAGCATTTATTCCAGGATTTTACCGTTTTTAATGTAAACTTTTAACAGTGTACCTTGAATGGGAAAGAAAAGATATATATGAAATTATAATCCTGGACATATACAAGAGAAAGAAGGGAGATGGTGGAAACAGTTAACAAAGATATAAGGCAAATGAGAAGAATGACGAAGGTAGACATGAAAGCCAAAACAATAGATTGGGATTCTGAAGAAAAAATGTAAATAAAACTTCAAAAAACAAAGCAAGTATAGAAGTTTAGAAATATACAGGAAATGGAAGAAAGAATTTGATGAAGAACAAGTATATATATATATATATATATATATATATATATATATATATATATATATATATATATTGTAAGGACAGTGAGACAAGCGTCACCAAGATCAACTGATACTTTATTCGAATGTGCACGGGAGTATATTACAAGGTGCGGACGGAAAGGTAGGATGACGCTGGCGCCAAATCAGATTGAAGTGCCCGCCAAAATATATGTGTTTTCTTACACTTATAAATACATGAATTATGGGTTAACAGAAACATGTTATGAAATGATACATATGTCAAAATGAAGCTCTGGTAGAGCAGAATATATATACATGGGAAACCACAGTGTGGCGAACAGAGAATTCAAATAAATAAGTAGTTTGTCGATTTTCTGGACGACGAAGGGATCGGTGTCCTTACAAGTACCCCCCCCCCCCCAAGACATCGGGCGGCGTAGAGGGCTGATGATCAATCTTCGTATCTTTTCGGGCGTCGGAAAGTTCCTCTTGTTTTTGAACGGAGGGGCGCGCTGGCGGTCGGTGTAAGGATCTCTTCCTCTTGTCGTCGTTTGATGATTTTTCTTTCGTTGGGCGGCTTGTTTTGAGGTGGAACTCTGGATCTGCCAGGTCCGGCGGAGGCGGTTTCGCTTCCTTCGAGAAACGCTGGTTTCACGCGGTCTATTGAGACCCAGTCCTCTTGGCCATGGACGTCGAGAAGGAAGGCTTTTGTTGTCTTTTTAATTACCCGGTAGGGACCTTGATAAGGTCTAGTCAGTGGTTGTCGATGAGCGTCGACACGGACGAAAACGTACCTGCAGTCATCCAGGCTTTTTGGCTTGAAGTGCTTGGTTCTGTCCTGGTAGGTTTTGAGACACGGCCTGAACTTCCTGGCGATGTCCCTTAGGTGATCCAGCTGCGTGTCGTCGGTTGATGAGGGAAAGAATTCGCCAGGAACTGCGAGAGCTTCCCCGTAAACCTTTTCGGCGGGCGAAGGTTCGCCGTCTGCGCGAGGGGCGGTGCGAAGGCCGAGGAGTACCCAAGGAAGTTGTGATTTCCAGTCCCCGTCGGTGCAGCTCGCCATCAGGGCCGCCTTGAGGGCGCGGTGAGTTCTTTCGACCATGCCGTTTGCCGCGGGGTTGTATGCCGTGGTGCTGTGGAGCATCGTCCCCATCAGGTTCACCAAAGCGAGCCATATTTCTGAGAGGAAAGCTGGGCCTCTGTCAGTCGTGATGTCGTCAGGAACGCCAAACCTGCTCACCCAGCTTGACAGGAGGGCTTCGGCGCATGCTTGAGTCGTAGCTTCGGTCATCGGCGATGCCTCCAACCACCTCGATGATCGTAAGTAGGTAGCGAGCAGATCCAGAAGGGGGCAATGGTCCCACGACGTCGATGTGTATGTGGCCGAAACGTCTTTTTGGCTGGGGAAAATCGCCTACCCCCGATTCGGTGTGACGGCTGACCTTGCTTGACTGGCAGTTGATGCATGACTTCGCCCATTCCCGGGCCTCCTTTTTTATCCCTGGCCAGACAAACTTTTCAGACAGAAGGCGAGCGATGGTGCGTCCTGAGGGGTGTGAAAGTCCATGGATGATATCGAATATTTTCCTTCTGCAGGAGGCTGGTACCCAGGGACGTGGGCGGCCCGTGCTGGTGTCGCAAAGAATAGTTACTCCTGCTGGTCCGAGGGGAATCGCACTTATCTTGAGTGCGGATGGCCCCGTCAGGTGATCCTGTGCTTCTCGGTTGGCGCGTTGTTCGGTTGCGAGATCGGCGTAGTCGATTCCCAGGTGGATCGCGTCAATTTCAATCCTTGAAAGGGCGTCCGCGACTGGGTTTCTCTTTCCTGGGACGTAACGTATGGTGCACCCAAATTCGGCGATTGATGCGAGATGACGTTGTTGTCGGGAGGACCATGCGTCCGTCGATTTCGTGAAGGCATGTACGAGGGGTTGATGCGAGATGACGTTGTTGTCGGGAGGACCATGCGTCCGTCGATTTCGTGAAGGCATGTACGAGGGGTTGATGGTCCGTCGCGATTGTGAAGGGGGTACCCTCCAAGATGTGCCTGAAGTGGCGGACGGCGAGGTAGACGGCGAGGAGTTCCCTATTGAAGGTGCTGTATCTTGTTTCGGCGGGTTTCAATTTCTTGCTGAAGAATGCCAGCGGTCGAGGAGAACCATCGACGAGTTGCTCAAGCACAGCCCCACAGGCGACGTTGCTGGCGTCGGTCGTTAGTCGCAGGGGCGCGTTGTCGTCGAAAGGAGCCAGGGTGGTGGCATTCGCAAGGGCATCCTTCGTCCGAGCGAATGCCTGTTGCTGGGGCAAACCCCACTCGAGTTTTTTTGCTTTTCCTTTCAGGACGTCGTCAAGGGGTGACAGGGTTTGTGCGATGTTGGGGATGAAGCGCCTGTAGTAATTGACCATTCCCAGGAACTCCTGAAGTTGGCGGATGGTCGTAGGCATTGGGAACTTCCTGATGGCGTGGACCTTGGTAGTCATGGGTTTTACCCCGCGCGAGGATACGCGGTAACCAA
>NC_090725.1:285923373-285930873 GCF_036898095.1 Palaemon carinicauda
TTGTTATTATTATTATTATTATTATTATTATTATTATTATTATTATTATTATTATTATTATTATTATTATTATTATTATTATTTGGTAAGCTACAACCCTAGTTGGAAAAGCAGGGAAAATAGCCCAGTGAGGAAATGAAACAATGAAAAATAAAATGTTTTAAGAACAGTAACAACATTGAAATAAATATCTCCTTTATAAACTATAAAAACTTCAACAAAACAAGAGGAAGAGAAATAAGATTTATTATTGTGCCCCGAGTGTACCCTCAAGCAAGAAACTTTTAACTGTTCTCACAGCAGACATTCACAACACTCTCTGCATTAACGAATTCTGCATATTCTCTTTCATATTACCGATAAAATTCATTTTATTATTAAATTTCTTACAGAACCTTTTCATAAGAAACGTTTGATCCGCTTTCTCTTATACTTAGGCCTACGCATCTCCATCCGTGCTAATCTTGTCATCTGTATCGCCTTATCACTCACATTTATTGGTATATTAAGTAAATTTACACCCACATAGTTCTAATAATTCCCTCTAACGTTTTTACCTATTTATAAAAGGTTATTTCTGCCAAGTTGTGGAATGATCTTCCTAATCGGGTAGTTGAATCAGTAGAACTTCAAAAGTTCAAAGTTGGAGCAAATGCTTTTTTGTTGACCAGGCGGACATGAGTCTTTTTATAGTTTAATTATGACATATTTGTTTTTGATGTTGTTAATAGTTTATATATGACATGTCTGTTTTGACGCTGTTACTTTTTTTAGAATGATTTATTGTTAATTTGTTCTCTTCATTTATTTATTTCCTTATTTCCTTTCCTCACTGGGCTATTTTTCCCTGTTGGAGCCCCTGGGCTTCTAGCATCTTGCTTTTCCAACTAGGGTTGTAGCTTGGATAGTAATAATAATAATAATAATCCATTTCTTCGGAATCTTCCCCACATTCGGTCAATTACCGAACAGCATTTTACTCGTGTCATCATCATCTCCTCCTACGCCTATTGACGCAAAGGGCCTCGGTTAGATTTCGCCAGTCGTCTCTATCTTGAGCTTTTAACTGAATACTTCTCCATTCATCATCTCCTACTCATGTACTGCAATATTTCATGGGTAATTTAAATTTTTTAACCTTTCAATAATCTTTTCTAACTCCCCAATGCAAGTCCTGCAGATATTCTCATTTCAAACCAACTCCAACTATTACGTCATTGACATCGGTCTTTCTTAACTATTATATGCTCAACTACTTTCCATAATACTCACACCATTAACACTAATTATTATTATTATTATTATTATTATTCGTTAAGTTACAACCCCAGTTGGAAAATCAGGATGCTATAAGCGCAAGGGCTCCAACAGGGAAAAATATCCCAGCGGAAAAATGGAAATTGTACCAACCGTATGTCACACAATTGTACATAATTCCTTTTGTATATATTATGCTTGTATCTGCGCTCTTCCCTCGCACTAAAAAGAACCTGAATGATCATGTCTCCGTTTTGCTCTGTAACATTGTCTGTCTCTCGAACAGGCCATGTCCTGTTGCCTTGAGGTTTTGTATATAAAGAAGCGTGTTCCTTAATAAACAACTCAGTTGATTGCATCCTGCCTTTGAGTTCACAACTCCTCTCTCGGCCCGTCACAAAATAAAGGCATAAATAAACTACAAGCGAAGTAATGAACAATTAAAATCACATAATTTAAAAACAGTAACAACATTCAAATAGATCTTTCATAAATAAGTTATAAAAAGAGACGTATATCAGCCTATTCAACATACAAAACATTCGCTGCAAGTTTAAAATTTTGAAGTTACACCGATTCAGCTACCTGATTCGAAATATCATTCCACGACTTGGTCATCGTTTTGAGTCTTATGATGGAGATACTACCGCTAGAGAGTTATGGGATCTTTTGACTGGCCAGAAACGACTACATTGGATCCTTCTTACTGGTTACGGTTCATTTTCCATTTGCCTACACACACACGCACCGAATATTCTGGCCTATTCTTTACAGATTCTTCTCTGTCCTCATACACCTGACAACACATTTCCAAACAATTCTTCTTCACCCAAGGGGTAAACTAATGCGCTGTAATTGCTCAGTGGCCACTTTCCTCTTAGTAAGGGTAGAAGAGACTCTTTAGCTATGATCAGCAGCTCTTCTAGGAGAAGGACACTCCAAAATCAAACCATTGTTCTTTAGTCTCAGGTAGAGCCATAGTTTCTGTGCCATGGTCTTCCACTGTCTTGGGTTAGAGTTCTCTTGCTTGAGGGTACACCCAGTCACACTATTCTATCTTATTTCTCTTCATCTTGTTTTGTTAATGTTTTATAGTTTAATATAGATATTTATTTCAATGTTGTTACTCTCTTCAAATATTTCATTTTTTCGTTGTTTCCTTTCCTCACAGGGCTATTTTCCTTGTTGTAGCCCCCAGGTCTTATGGCATCTGGCTTTTCCAACCAGGGTTGTAGTTTAACCATTCATGAAAATAATAATAATAATAATAATAATAATAATAATAATAATGATAATAATAATAATAATAACAACAACAACAACAACAACAACAACAACAATAATAATAATAATAATAATAATAATAATAATAATTTCACAGTCGTCTGAGAAAGAATCTTTATCTAATGTATTCTGTTTCCACTCACAGGTCGCTTTTAGGGAGGATCACCTGCCAAGCATACGCCTTTGACCAGCCGTTTGAGGAATACAACCTGACAACACTTATTGGGGTATCTATTCCTCCAACTCCAATTCAGTGAGGAGTTTTATTGCTATTGTTCATGATATTATTATTCATATAGGGAAAATAGCCCTTATACTCACTGACCATGGATGTGTGGGGTGACAAGAAGAGATAAGATACGGAATGAGGTAATTAGGGGTACCACAGGAGTTAGAAAACTATCAGATAAGATCCAAGAAAGTAGACTGAGGTGGTATGGTCATGTCATGAGAAGAGATGAACAGTATATTGGGAGGAGAGTGATGGAAATGGAGGTACAAGGAACGAGAAGGAGAAGGAGACCAAAGCGAAGGTGGGTGGACTGTATCAAGGATGACCTTCGATCTAAGGGATTAACCGGTGATGAGGTGTGGGACAGAGGTAGATGGAGAAGGCTGACCAGAAACATCAACCCCACATAGAAGTGGGAAAAGATATAGACAAAGAAAAAAGAAGAAGATAGGGAAAACAGCCCTTAAAGTAAAGTAATGTATGCTAATATACTTCCTTTCTATTTCCCCTTACGCAAATACAAACATTGAAATATGTTGATACGGGTAATATCTTCGATATTGTATCAGAAGATAATTTTGAAAGGAAAGATAAAGGTCTGTTTGTTCAGTTATGATGTCTGACATCATGTTTTTTGTCTGAATGTTTCTGACTTACTGGTGAGTGTGTTAAAAGTCTCTCTCTCTCTCTCTCTCTCTCTCTCTCTCTCTCTCTCTCTCTCTCTCTCTCTCTCTCTCTCTTATTTTCGTTGTTTGCTGATATTCCAACAGATTATTTCTTTCTTTAATTTCAGGATTTCGTGGGGAGTCCTTCAGTAGCAACTTCATTAAATGTGTGGCGAGGAGAGTCAAAAGAACCCCTGGGTAAGAGGACACTTTTCCTACGTTAAAACCTTTAAAAACATCCTTTTATGGAAACCTCATATAAAACGGACAGCATATTTAATGCATCTCTAAATATGACTGTTATCCAACTACAAAGCTTAAGACTTGGAATATATTTTAGTAGTTGCCATATTTTCTTAACCCTTTCCATCATCGTAGATGTGCTGTAGATAGTAAGGTTGCCTTTTTTTCAAAGTCATTGCCACCATCTTCCTTTATTTTTAAGCAGCCTTGGATTGAGGTCTGACTCGCATGATAGGAGACATTGCCCTGTCACTCATCATAGACAAGAGTAGCCTACTTAGGTACTTGTACAACAAAGGTCGCACAGAGAGATCCACTTTGCAGTGGGGACAATGTGCTTGGGGCTTCATGGCAAGCAGGATTAATAGAATACTCTGTTAATCCTGTATTGCAAGTATGTGTGCACGTCAAGACACGGCCAGAATTTTGAAATTCTAAGAAATTTGAGTATAAAGAATTTTTGTGCATGCAGCTTATGCTCCATAAATGTGTCACTGCTTGCAATACCATGCCTCATTAAAAAAAAAATAGATCAGTTGCCGAACGAGACACATGGAGTAACATACAATATTTTGGTGCACATAAACTACACATAGTTTCTGCACGACATGTGGATCTGATAATATCAATACGCGACTTCTTCACTCATCAGATTGTAATATGACTTCAAAGAAACCATTGTTTTTCTGAGATAGCTGTCAAGATGAGAGGGGCAGCTGCAGATGTCAAAGGAGGAATGACAGGGGATGACAGGATAGCAAGAAGACGATCCCCAGATTGGAAGCCTGGCGATCTGCTGGACGGGAGATCGAGCCACGCTCAAACTCGATAGTTTCTTAAAGTGTCTGCAACTTCGCCATCCTTGTTGGGGGTTTTGGGGAGCCTATAGGTCTACCTACTAGGTCATCAGCAGCCAGTGTCTGGCATTCACTGGTCCTATCTGGGGTGGAGAGGGAGCATGGACGCTTATCATATGTATGTATGGTCAGTCTCTAGGGCATTGTCCAGCTACGGCATTATCACTGTCCCTTGCCATTGATGAGTGTCCTTTAAACCTTAAGTGATTACAAAATAGCGTCTGTATCATGAACTTCCACCGTCTTGGACTGGAATGTTCTTGCTTGAGGGTACATTTGGGCAAACTATTCTATCGTTTTCTCTTCTTTTTTTTATGAGTGTTTATCGTTTATTTATGAAATATCTATTTTAATGTTGTTACTAGTGTTAAAATATTTTACTTTAACTCTTCATTACTTCTCTTGTAGTTTATTAATTTCCTTGTTACCTTTCCTGACTGGGATAATTTTCCCTGTTGGAGCCATTGGTCTTATAGCATCCTGCTTTTCCAACTAGGGTTGTAGCTTAGCTAATAATAATAATAATAATAACAATAATAATAATAATAATAATAATAATAATAATAATAATAATAATAGTGAGTGCATGACTGTGATAGCTGGTGTCCCTAAGGGTAGTTTTCTCGGCCCATTACATTTCATACTATACACACATGTACTTTGGCCTAGAAAAAAAGCTCGTTGCATATGCAGATGATGAAGTTAATAACCTATATCTTATGATTAATCTACATCCTCACCTTCTTTTAGGTAATGGCAGCCGAGTGGAAGACATCGAGAGGATACCGTGTGAGTTGACGTCCATGGACATATTCAAGAAGCTTTACGAAGTTGGTGTTTTGAGGGAAGATGGAGAGATAGTCCGCTGTTTTGAGGAATACCAGGATGATCTCGTTCTTGATGATAACCTGAAGAAGGTATATAGTAAGAATTATTTGTAATAAAAGAGAGATACTTAACTGAATATCGTAGGGTTAGGAATCATTAATGGACCAAGTAGGTTTTTATCACTTGGATTAGTACCATTGTTCTTATTAGAATTAGAAGTTCTTGCTTCAGTTCTGTCATCTTCTTTTTTTCTGAATGTACAGTATTATTATTATTATTATTATCATTATTATTATTATTATTATTATTGGCTAAGCTACAGCCGCAGTTGGAAAAGCAGGATACATAAGCCTAAGGGCACTAACAGTGAAAATAGCCCAGTAAGGAAAGGAACTAAGGAAACATAGAATAGTGTGCCTGGGTGTACCTCAAGCAAACTACCTCAAGACAGTGGAAGACAATTATGAATTTGCAAATCTTCATTAGCATTTTGCATTTGTGAATGTCTTCTATAATGTGACAAGATCTCCTTTCATGCCAAGAAAAAGTATTGGAAAGGATTTCATTTTATCCTACGAAAAACTACTAATTTATTATTCCAATGGAATTTGTTATAGGGCTATACTATGTACAACTACTGTACTGTTGATTGGGTACTGGTCAATATCTTTATTTCTTTTGAAAATGTAAAATATATCAAAATATTTTAACTCCAATTAGTATCTAAATGAGTCATATGGTGCTAAAAACAACAATTATTAAATCTAGCAAGAATATTTTAACAATATTTTTTTTTCTGGAAGCGCAAGAGGGAATGTTGACGTTTTGATTTTGAAAATTGTTCTAGTTATACGTAAGTTGTGAATTACTATGTAAAAGTGTTATGAAAAGATAAATTAGAATTGAAGGTAACAATTAGTACTGTTAAGCATTACAAAACACTAAGTACAATGTCACGTATGGGTGATGAATTATGCTGTGGGACATAGCATGAGTCTCGATATCATTAAGTTCTTGGATTAGTCTTCTTACCCTTCATGGATTAGATCATGGATTACACTAAAGGGCATCTCTTTATCCCAATCCAATTATTCGAATTCGTATTTTTTTTGCAACTGTGAGATTAATTACAAGAGATATATCCTCTGCAGAATTATGTGAGATTAATTACAAGAGATATGTCCTCTGCAGAATTATGTGAGATTAATTACAAGAGATATATCCTCTGCAGAATGTTGTGAGATTAATTACAAGATATATATCCTCTGCAGAATGCTGTGAGATTAATTACAAGAAATATATCCTCTGCAGAATGTTTTGAGATTAATTACAAGAGATATATCCTCTGCAGAATGTTACTATTTTGATTATTCAGGCCAAAGTGGCACTACAAAGTCTTAAAATCTGTCTTGTAGAACACCATACAATGTACACGATTAGAGAAGTTATTATAGATGAGTTGCTGGACACTTGAAAACTGTAAATGTGATCAAGCTTATAGCCCACAACCCTGATGTGAATAAGACTATGTTTAAGAACTAAAAGGATTTAGCTATGTCCGAAGTTGCACAAAAATCAACTTATGTTCTAACTCCTATCATTTATAAGACGTAGATTTAACGCAAAAGTTAAAATTACCTTCTTTTTTATAGGGAAAGAAACATATTTCAGGGCGGTGTACGGTGGTGAACATATAGTTTTCTTCTCCTTCTTCTTCTCATTCTTCTTCTTCTTCTTCTTCTTCTTCTTCTTCTTCTTCTTCTATTTTAGTAAGAGATCTGGCCCAATCTTTGGAGCCAATGTACTCCCCCATAAATCATATAGTTTTTTACCATTTGACCACTCCAGATTTTGGTCCAAGAGGAAGGCGAGTTCTGGGAGGTGTACAGCGAAGAGGAGCGCGGCGAACTTCTTTTCCGCCTTTTCAGATTAGTGGTCTTGGGAGGAGAATGTTGCCAGTTTGAGGACAATTTTCATAATTATGTCACCGTTACAAAGGCCTTGTACAAGGATCTCATCAGGTAATATTTTCTTTTCATTTTTTATACTTTTAGGATAGTTTTGTCCTAAGAAATTATAGGCAAAAGTATTAAATGCAGAATTAGATTATATGATCCTTATCCTTTAAAAGTTT
>NC_090725.1:285935873-285943373 GCF_036898095.1 Palaemon carinicauda
ATCAAATGCCACTTGGGCACAACTTACTCTAATAGGATCTGCATTACCGAAATATATGCTCAAAAGCTTTATAAATATGTTCTCTTGCTATTTCCTCTTCTTCACGTTAATGGGCCAGTGATCCATTAGACCTATAGGGGAATTTCCTCCGTGTTTCATGGGAAATTTAATCTCCATTTCCTTTTCTATCTTTTTTTTTCATAGTTCAACTTATTCTATGTAGAAATATGAAAATTTTGATGAATATAAATAATAAAACAAACCAAACAACGCAGCTCATTCCATCTACATTTATTCATAGCTGCTTATAACTTTGAAATGGACTTTTTTTTTTTTTGAGAAAGAGGAATATCTTTGGCAACAGCAATTGGCAATGCATCAACACGAACCGGAGAAAAGGACATTAAGGAAAGGGTTCAGATGTATAAAGCAAAGTTGGATGTAGTCACGGTCTGAGTATATAGCCTACCCGTACACCGTGTATGTAGTAACAGTTAAATGACTTAAACTCTTGCATCTCTCTATTCAGACACAAAGACTGTTAGAAAACTACATTTTAAAACAATTTTGTTTCTACATTAAAATCCATAACATTTCAGACTTTCTGCTATAGCGAGGATTCATGTTCCAAAAATAAACATGAAAGTAGGCCTATTCATTGTCCATGACGCCATCTTGAATCTTTCCTAACGTCCGGGACACATTCCGATAAAATCACGTGTACTCTGAGTTTCAGACGCCATTCTCCTGGCATGTTTAATCCTACTTTGTCCGGTAGTTTAAAATATAAACGAGGCCGGCCACATTATTGACAGACAACAGGCAAGTTCTGTCATTCTGTCAACCCGTTTGTGTCGAAAGGTGACTTGCGTAATATTTCTAGTTTTGTAATGATTATATGGAAAATTCTTTGTGGTTTACTTTGGTAAAAAACAAAGTATATCATAAGATTATATTGTGATAGAAATTTTGCTAGCTATTTCAATCATACTATTTTTGGACCCATTTTACATCTGTATATTTTGATTTCTATATCTTGGGTGTTCATTTTACTAGATAATAATATCTCTGTAAACGCCATGCAATTTGAGTATGAGAGAGAGAGAGAGAGAGAGAGAGAGAGAGAGAGAGAGAGAGAGAGAGAGAGAGAGAGATGGCTGAATGAATAGTCCTTGCCAGCTGTGACTCTCAGACGGTGCCAAGAAAGTTCAGTGGCCATATTCAAGATTTCTTTATAATAATGGCACAGGTATCCTTGAACTTCTTGGATTTACTCCTTGATCGTTTGATTACTCAACGCAGAGAGAGAGAGAGAGAGAGAGAGAGAGAGAGAGAGAGAGAGAGAGAGAGAGAGAGAGAGAGAGAGAACTTAGCGGTTTCATTTGGAAACCAGTTTTTATATTTAACAGTGCTACAAAAGGTAGCTTCAAATGTCAGATATACAGTATGTTCCATGAGCATTACACACACACACACTCTCTCTCTCTCTCTCTCTCTCTCTCTCTCATCTCTCTCTCTCTCTCTCTCTCTTCTCTCTCTCTCTCTCTCTCATGTTGTAAACCAATAAAGGTTAAATGAGGCGAAGCCTTATCATCCTTACGCAACAAAGGTCGAAAGACATTTCATGAAACCTTTTCAGTTTATGTAACTGACAAGGAATATTTGCCCTTTCTTCGTTGCGAGGTTTTATTATTATTATTATTATTATTATTATTATTATTATTATTATTATCAAATGGGAAATTAACCAGCCCAATGAGTCTAGCTCGAAGCAACGGGATAGGATATGGCGCCATTTATCTGTTATCATTTATGACGTACTTCAATGACTCAAGCATCTATACCTGGTCACCTCAAGAGCCCCAATTATGCAATTCTTGCTTAACACCATATCACCAATGCTCTCAGAACTTGGGCTCTAGCCCTAGCCTTGGGTTAGTAACGATACTTGAGAGTATACAAGCTCATGAACCTTTTGGTATGTTTATGAAACAGCCGATGCTATGGAAGTTTTCTGCATGTTTCACAAGATAAAGTTGAATGTGACTGAGACTACACTTGTTTCTTGTCTAGAGCCACCATATGTAAGTCAAAAGGATTTATACTATCCTCACACTCATATATATATACATATACATAAATATATGCATATATGTATATATATATATATATATATATATATATATATATGAATATATATATATATATATATATATATATATATATATATATATATATATATATATATATATATATATATATACAGTATACATGTATAATGTACGAGTGTATGTATTATATTCATATACACACACATTATATTATATATATATATATATATATATATATATATATATATATATATATATATATATATATATATATACTTCACAGTAATCATAGGACTATATTCTACTATCGTAAGTGTAATTATTAATTGATATTCGCGTCTTTATTACTTTTTTATTCGTTAATAAGACAACAAAA
Source organism: Palaemon carinicauda (assembly GCF_036898095.1). Classification (NCBI taxonomy): domain Eukaryota; kingdom Metazoa; phylum Arthropoda; class Malacostraca; order Decapoda; family Palaemonidae; genus Palaemon; species Palaemon carinicauda. The sequence goes on from NC_090725.1 coordinate 285,938,361, forward strand.
AGATTACTTTGTGACGAAACAAACAAGGCATTATCACCCGGCCTTTGTGTTTCTCTTATGGAGACAAACTCTCTCTCTCTCTCTCTCCTCTCTCTCTCTCTCTCTCTCTCTGTCAAACATATTTGGCAAGTTGCTTGCTTGTTTCTCAGTCACACTTGGCAACTACCTAAACTGAGACTATGCGCACGTTCCTTGCCTGTGATTTTGTTTTCGTTTTCCTCTGTTTCTTCTCTTTAATTTCTTTTTATTCTTTTTCTTCTTGTTATTATTATATCATGAACAAAATTAGAACGTATAAATATAATATAAAGGCACTACCTTGGTATGCTATTCGAAATGAATAGAATAGTAATATCTTCAGTGAAGACAAAGGAAGAACGAAAACCACTTTTCCTTGGTCTTGAATTTGCGTCTTTTTTCAGGCTTCCTGGCTGGACTGGATGAGCCCGTTAGGCCTATGCAGTAAAAGAAGATTATAATAATCTAAATATCTCAAATATGAATGCAGTAGTATAGGGAAATGTGTTCAAGTGTTCCCTTAGACAAGTGAACTTAAAACACAAGGACTGCAGGGTCATGGATATTACAAAGGCTAAACCCATGGTTTGAGGTCAAAGGTTACATAGCCACCAATCAGCGCTAGAGAAATTAGTTCTTAAAACTGCCAGTATAAAAAGTAATACAGAAAAAATTATATAAATGCAAATGCAATGCTATTAATATTGCCTTTTCATTTGGATAATTATGATAACTCTTGTTTAAACAGTTTGTTATAAATAGGACTACACTCTTGGAAGAGATAAATAAACATGAAAAGCAACCGAGTTACAAAGGTTACAGAGAAGCCAGTGAAATATATCGAAAAAGATTACCACTGCAAAAATTTCCATCCGTGTGAGCTTTTCCTTCTACACTGACGGAAGTAGAAACAGAAAACGAAAAAAAGAAGTGAAGGAAAAAAAAGGTTAGCGAATTTACTCAAAGACTCTCTTAGACCGATTAAGCACTTCTGCTCTCTTTGGTTAAATTTAGCACGGACATAGCAGTCATTGCTTTAGACGAAGTATATCTTTAAAGAATAAGAAGGAGAGAGAGAGAGGAGGAGAGAGAGAGAGAGATGAGAAGAGAGAGAGAGAGAAGAGAGAGATGAGAGAGAGAGAGAGAGGAGAGAGAGATTCAATGATGGTACAGTATCAAAGAAACACAACAAAAGAAAAAGCTTAATGATTTGTTCACATGATCATCCCAGCGCTTGCTAGCAATCTAATATCAGTGGCTAGAGAGAGAGAGAGAGAGAGAGAGAGAGAGAGAGAGAGGAGAGAGAGAGAGAGAGAGAGAGAGAGAGTGGAGGTGGTCAACTACCTATCAGCTTTAACTTCTGCGTCATGGTACACTAACATGGCATCGGAGATCTCAGTAAGAAAAGGATAAACACGATCTTTAAAGACCTGGTAGGAATCTGGGTCAGCTTCGTGGACGTCAGGCGCTAATCGTGACCATAAGACAATTTTTAACCTTTGGTTATCATGCTTCACTGTTTGGTATTCACTGGTTATAACTGTCACTTCGATGGTGGTGCTGTAGGCTAAAGTACTTGCAGATTACCTTTGTGAGTTCAGTTGGCTAACCCAATTCGTTTGTATAAAAAGAACAAAATAAATCCACTATTCTATCTCATTTCTATTTTTCTTGTTTCTATTTTTAGTTTTTATAGTTTATATATGAAAAATCTAATTTAATGTTGCTATTGTTCTTAAAAAAATATTGTTTCTTTTTTTTACCTTTCCTCACTAGGCTGATTTTTCCTCTTGGAGCCCTTGGGCTTATAGCATCTTGCTTTTCCAACTAAGGTTGTAGCTTAGCAAGTAATAATAATAATAATAATAATAATAATAATAATAATAGCTTCTTCCACAAACTTCCTCATTGATGGCTTTGGAAAAACGAGAATTACCTTCTATATCCTGAACCATATGATTATATAATTGTGGTAGGCCTACTAGACCAACGAGCGTCTTACAGTCAATAAAATACATACTGTATATATATTTACCACAAGATAGATCCATCCACTTATAGATTATCTAGCAAGATCATTATTTTAGTATTATCTACATGATTCATTACAAGCAAAGATTTTATTTTATATGTTTACATGTAAAAATTGTTGGTTAAGTCGTGTGCTAATTTAGTTATAGGTAAAAATATATTCTCTATGAAATTATGTTAACAATCAACAAGGCAACGGTAAAAAAGATATTTTCGTAATAATAACGCTCACTTGGAAGACATCGTCGAGAGAATCTATGAAATTTACAGCATACAGCAAACTGGTGATGCCTGAATTCAGTGATTTTCGTTAGAGTCACGTACTGGCAACTCTTACATTCTTCACATTCATAATGAGACAAGGTTCCCGGGACGAAGCATTTTGAAACTTCGCTCAATAAATACAGTTCATTAAGCATGTTTTTTTTTTCTTTTTTTTTAACAATCTAACCTTATTCAGTGATAAAATTATCCATAAAAAATGGCCAACGTTGTCTCATACATACACATGTTTACGAAGGGAAATATAAGAATTAATACTAAGTGGCAACTTAAGAACAACATTTGTCCGAAGCAAAAATAAAAATAATTATCACCAGTTTTGCTGCATACTTTACAACAGAGTCTAACATTGTTATACATAACAGATGTGTGTATTATATGGTCACAATGATCACCCAATTTCTCGATTTCCTCAGATTTTTTTATCATTTTCCACTGAGATACTTATAATTCACACGGAACTTGATAAGACTAATATTCGTGCAAATCATCAACTCCAAACAGCTAGCCAAAGTTTAGGAGTTGAATTTTCTTCTTTGACTGCATCTTTTCCCACTTTTATGTGGGGTCGATGTTTCTAGCCAGTGTTCTCCATATACCTCTGTCCCACACTTCATCACCGGTTAATCTCACAATCTCCACTGGCCATATTCGTTTTGGCTAATTTTTCATAGCCGGATGCCTCTCCTACCGCCAACCCTCCCCATTCACCTGTGCTTGTGACCGGCACCAAGTTGAGGCTGGCTTGGCTCCCTCAGTGGATGGTCACTGAACAATTAGTGCAGTAACCCCTTGAGTGAAGAGGAATTGTTTGGGTTATCCGTGTTGTCAGGTGTATAAGGACAGAGGAGAATCTGTAAAGAATAGGCCAACCTATTCAGTGTGGATGTGTGTAGGCAAAGGGAAAATGAACCGTAACTAGAGAGAAGGATCCAATGTAGTACCATCTGACCAGTCAAAAGACCCCATAAATCTCTAGCGGTAGTATCTCAATGGTTGGCTGGTGCCCTGGCCAACCTACTACCTAAAATAGTAATGCATTATCCACAAAGACGTCATCATTTATCAATTTTATCCCATCTCAAGAAACATCTATTGATATCCTTAGAATCCGAAAGGAAATGGATAAAGAAAATTAATTCTCTTGTTCGATTCAACTCCTGGATAAATATAATCCTTTCCTTTTCCAGCTTCTCCTGTTCTGTAAGCTGAAAGACTTCTTTCGTACAGAAAAGGATAAACTGGAAAAGGAAAGGATTATATTTATCCAGGAGTTGAATCGAACAAGAGAATTCGTTTTCTTTATCCATTTCCTTTCGGATTCTAAGGATATCAATAGATGTTTCTTGAGATGGGATAAAATTGATAAATGATGACGTCTTTGTGGATAATGCATCATTATTTTAAGTAGTAGGTTGGCCAGGGCACCAGCCACCCATTGAGATACTACCGCTAGAGAGTTATGGGGTCTTTTGACTGGCTAGATAGTATTACATTGGATCCTTCTCTCTGGTTACGGTTCATTTCCCTTTGCCTACACACATCCACACTGAATAGTCTGGCCTATTCTTTACATACTGTATTCTCCTCTGTCCTCATACACCTGGCAACACAGATAACCCAAACAATTCTTCTTCACTCAAGGGGTTACTGCACTAATTGTTCAGTGACCAATTTCCTCTTGGTAAGGGTAGAAGAGACTCTTTAGCTATGGTAACCAGCTCTTCTAGGAGAAGGACACTCCAAAATCAATTTGGTCTTGTGCAGTGCCATAACCTCTGTACCATGGTCTTCCACTGTCTTGGGTTAGAGTTCTCTTGCTTGATGGTACACTCGAGCACACTATTCTATCTAATTTCTCTTCCTCTTGTTTAGTTAAAGTTTTTATAGTTTGTATAGGAGATATTTATCTTATTTTTACTCTCCTTAAAATATTCTATTTTCTTTTTTTTCCTTTCCTCACTGGGCTATTTTCCCTGTTTAAACCTCTGGCCTTATAACATCCTGCTTTTTCAACTACGGTTGTAGCTTAGCAAGTAATAATAGTAATAATAATAATAATATTATTATTATTATCATTATTATTATTATTGTAAGCTAAGCTGCAATCCTAGTGGGAAAAGCAGAATGCTATAAGCCCAAGGACTCCAACAGGGGAAAAATAGCCCAGTCAGAAAGGGAAATAAGTAAATGAATACAATAAATAAACTACTATTGAAGTAATGAACAATTAAAATAGATCTTTCACATTTCAGAATAATCATAATAAGGGTAAAGAAAACAGTTACGTGTTTATCATTACGCGTGATAACTGGGAGACAGCTTCGTCGTCATGAATATACGAAACATTACGTAAGAGCTCCGGTCTTAAAAATAATACTCGTTTAGATTGCTATCTGCTTGGTTATGTGAGTGCCTCGTGACATCCTGGGGTAGAAGAGAGAGAGAGAGAGAGAGAGAGAGAGAGAGAGAGAGAGAGAGAGAGAGAGAGAGAGAGAGCGAGCGGGGGGGATGACGTCACTATAACATTAGCTTGTGTACCCGAGCCGTCAAAAATTATGTCTAAATGTTTAGATAGATATGCGCACGCACACTTATGCAATCCTGTCCTCTTTCCTAACTACAACCCGCTAGGTTGGTAATTTGTGGGAGAGTGTGGCTTCCGAGTGTACGTCTCGGAGT
>NC_090725.1:285945873-285955873 GCF_036898095.1 Palaemon carinicauda
CACATTAAAATAAATATTTCCTATATAAACTATAAAAAAAAATAACAAAATAAGAAGAGAAATTATAGAGAATAGTGTGCCCTAGTGTACCCTCGAGCAAGAGAACTCGAACCCAAGACATTGGCAGACCACGGTACAGAGGCTATGTTACTACCCAAGACTAGAGAACAATAGTTTGATTTTGGAGTGTCCTTCTCCTAGAAGAGCTGCTTACCATAGCTAAAGAGTCTCTTCTACCCTTACCAAGAGGAAAGTAGCCACTGAACAATTACATTGCAGTAGTGAACCCCTTGGGCGAAGAAGAATTATTTGGTAATGGCAGTGTTGCCAGGTGTATGTGGACAAAGGAGAATCTTTAAAGAAAATGCCAGACTATTCGGTGTATATGTAGGCAAAGGGAGAGTGAACCGTAACCAGAGAGAAGGATCCAATGTAGTACTGTCTGGCCAGTCAAAGGACCTCATAACTCTCTAGCGGTAGTATCTCAACGGGTGGCTAGTGCCCTGGCCAACCTGCTACCAAGAGATTAACATACATTAAGAAAAATGTGATATCCTAATGGGCCAGATAACACTCATGGAAACTGAATATTATTTGACATTTTTTATGACGTAATATCCCTTTTTCAAGTAAAATCTGTTGGATTTCACGAAAAGAAAGAAAACGAAAGGAAATGAGTCTATGTTGGTACTAAGGATAAACCGCTACTTAATCATATCGTGTTAGATAGTACTTGTAAAAGTCCGGGAATTCTACGGTATGTCTGGTGGTTTCAATGCCGCTCTTTTAAAATCTCTCCTCTTTTCATCAAAGTTTGAATAAGTAGAATATATATTCATTCTATATCAACGTGAATGTGAAACGAAGGAGTCAAAGAAGATAGGTCTAAATAACTTACGTAACAATTATCACCATTAGGAGTCAAGTTACAACTGCATTTTCAAAACAAAATTCAACTAGTCTTAGTGTCCTAGTAGAGAAAAATAATTAAAATCATTGCATAACTTGTTTGCGTGTTTATGTAATAATTTTTATATTTTTTCACCGTGTGTGAGATATTGTCTGAAAAAAATTAGTTGAGTTCATTATCTGTCTTTCTATACAGACAAACGCACAAAGAGAAGTTCTAGCATTTTTGAACGTTAGAGATATGCAATAGATCGTACAAGTGACGTAAGACTTCTGTTATTTTCATATTGTGAAGAGAGTTTAGATAAAAAACAGCAAGTTTATCTATGTTTGGAAGTAGAAAGATTTTTCTTTGATAACAGCGTGAAAACATTTTAAGTTATAAAAGGAATTTGATTGCATAATGCATGATGTCAAATTTGAAAATAGGAAATAACGATCTTTAGGCTTATGTAAAGGCTTACGCAAGTTCTTGATTTTTTTCTTCTTTCATAGTTTTCACTCTACAATTAGTTTTCAAGTACATAAAACCCGCATATAAAACAAACACGAAGGCGAAAATAGAATTTTAATTTGGCAAAGCAGGATCGTACAGAATGTACCAACAATAAACACAAACTGGATGATCTACTGTATCATATAGACTATTCTATTATTTTATATCGCGTCCCATTAACAACACTCAGGTACCAGTCGTCTCTATCTTGAGCTTTTAATTCAATACTTCTCCATTCATCATCTACTTCGCGCTTCGATTATTTCACAAAAACATAAAGTGATATCTTTGCTAGTTAAAACTAATCCATATTCTGGCGCCATGATTTCATGAAGGAGGTACATTCATACATATACCAAGGCACTTCACCCAATTTTGGGGGGTAGCCGACATCAACAATGAAACAAAACAAAAAGGGGACCTCTACTCTCTACGTTCCTCCAGCCTAACAAGGGACTCAACCGAGTTCAGCTGGTACTGCTAGGGTGCCACAGCCCACCCTCCCACATTATCCACCACAGATGAATCTTCATAATGCTGAATCCCCTACTGCTGCTACCTCCGCGGTCATCTAAGGCATCGGAGGCAGCTGCAGGGCCTACCGGAACTGCGTCACAATCGCTCGCCATTCATTCCTATTTCTAGCACGCTCTCTTGCCTCTCTCATATCTATCCTCTAAACGAGAGCACAAGGAAAGTTAAGAAAAAAATGCATTACATAAGTGTTTCTTAAAGCAAGCGCAAGAGCTTAGTTTTAGTAACACGTCTGCAAAATTAAACGCTTATCACTTTATCAGGAAACCTTGCTTATAGCTAAAAATCTCTCTAAAGTAGGCCAGTGGGAAAACAACTTACGGTAGTGCAATAGCCTCTGTCCCATGGTCTTACATAGTCTTGGGGTAGAGTTTTCTTGAGGGTACACTTGGGCACACTATTCTATCTTATTTCTCTCACTCTTGTATTTTTTTAAGTTTATCTAGTTTATATATGAGAGATCTATTTTGATGCTACTGTTTTTGAAATATTTTATTCTAACTGTTCATTACTTCTCTTGAAGATCATTTATTACCTTATTTCCATTCCTCCCTAGGCTATTTATCACTGTTGAGGCCCTATTATTATTATTATTATTATTATTATTATTATTATTATTATTAAGCTACAACCCTAGTTGGAAAAGCAGGAAGCTATACGCCCAGGGGCTCCAACAGGGAAAATAGCTCAGTGAGGAAAGGAAACAATGAAAAATAAAATATATAAAGAACAGTAACATTAAAATGAATATCTCCTGTGTAAACTATAAAAATTTAACAACACAAAAGGAAGAATAATAAAATAAAATAGTGTGGCGGAGTGTACCCTCAAGCAAGAGAACTCTAACCCAAGACAGTGAAAGACCATGGTACAGAGGCTATGGCACTACCCAAGACTAGAGAACGATGGTTTGATTTTGGAGTGTCCTTCTCCTTGAAGAGCTGCTTACCATAGCTAAAGAGTCTCTTCTACCCTTTCCAAGAGGAAAGTGGTCACTGAACAATTATAGTGCAGTAACCCTTTGGGAGAAGAAGAATTGTATGGTAATCTCAGCGTTGTCAGGTGTATGAAAAGAGAGGAGAATGTGTAAAGAATAGGCCAGACTACTCGGTGTGTGTGTAAGCAAAGGGAAAATGAACCATAACCAGGGAGAAGGATCTGGCCAGTCAAAGTACCCCAAACTCTCAAGTGGTAGTATCTCAACGGGTGGCTGGTGCTATGGCCAACCTTCTACCTATAATGCCATATTTGAGGACACAGGATGCAACCTTCTTTTGCAAGAAGATAGTAACGTTCGATTTCAACTTATGTGGAACAAAAACAATAACATCAGGGGAGAGTATGTTGAAAAATATTAGACCTTGCCTCGCTTTCAATGATTTCCGTGTGAGGCAAAACTCATGCTCAATTACCCTTTTATATATGGACAGTAATTTCATTTATGATGGAACAAAATAGTAGATTATAGTAGTATAATCTCTCTCTCTCTCTCTCTCTCTCTCTCTCTCTCTCTCTCTCTCTCTCTCTCTCTCTCTCTCCAAGAGCAAGTGTCTGGATATATATGGGTCAAGCTCAGGTCTCCCTATCCCTCGGGGATGCATGTGCATGTGTGTGCATATCTATCTAAATATCTAGCCGTAACTTTGACGGGTCGCGTGCACTAGTTTATATATATATATATATATATATATATATATATATATATATATATATATATATATATATATATATATATATATATATATATATATATATATATATTATACATATATATATATATATATATATACATATATATATATATATATATATATATATATATATATATATATATATATATATATATGAAAAGCATCCCTACCTTCCACGTATATTACATACAACTAACGCGTAAAACATTTCTTATTGCAATTTCTATTGCCAAGGAAAGGTATTTCCTCCGCAATCTATATTTGTCATGAACTGTTGATAAAGGAAAATGCGTATTAGAACCATGGTGTCCAACCCGGGCGAAATCAAATAAAACGAAGCAGCGTAAACAAGTGAACAAAACACCGCATTGCTGACAATCCTCGACGCAAGAATAAAAAGATTTTGCTCTTGAGACTGCATCCAATATCGACAAACAAACCTTGAAATATTCCAATGGACTGAGTAAGAGGAAGAACCAGAAGCACAAAAGAGTGTCTGTGATATCTGTAGTACTATTTGATGGTTTTTTATCTGTAGTACTATTTTATGGTGTTTTATCTGTAGTACTATTGATGGTTTTTTATCTGTAGTACTATTTGATGGTTTTTTATCTGTAGTACTATTTTATGGTGTTTTATCTGTAGTACTATTGATGGTTTTTTATCTGTAGTACTATTTGATGGTTTTTTATCTGTAGTACTATTTTATGGTGTTTTATCTGTAGTACTATTGATGGTTTTTTATCTGTAGTACTATTTGATGGTTTTTTATCTGTAGTACTATTTTATGGTGTTTTATCTGTAGTACTATTGATGGTTTTTTATCTGTAGTACTATTTGATGGTTTTTTATCTGTAGTACTATTTTATGGTGTTTTATCTGTAGTACTATTGATGGTTTTTTATCTGTAGTACTATTTGATGGTTTTTTATCTGTAGTACTATTTTATGGTGTTTTATCTGTAGTACTATTGATGGTTTTTTATCTGTAGTACTATTTGATGATTTTATTTCTTTGCGCTACGTAGTTTAGCAATTGTTGCAACCATCTCCACGATATAACAAAGACCAAGTATCTGGTTATATACGGTTAGGATCAAGTCATAAAATTGGATCACGAGTAAAATAATCCATGGAAATGACTAGTCCTACCCAAAGGAATATTATTGAATCCTTTTTAATCTCCTGCACCAAAGGTCAAACTTTGAATCTAAGCCCTGGTCTGTTTTCCGTTAAATCTGACTTTTCTGGAAATATTAAGAAAATGAGAACTGTTGGATCCCCTTCTGTATAAATACGATGTCTTTGTATATGTATTCTCATTGTTGAGTCTGTTAATGTCTTTAATGGACGAAAGTACTGACTCCACTCAAGTTTTTCTTATTTTTTCCTTCTTTGGCTATAATACATGCACGCATACATACATACATACATACATATATATATATATATATATATATATATATATATATATATATATACATATATATATATATATATATATATATATATATATATATATATATATATATATTTATATATACACAATATATATATATATATATATATATATATATATATATATATATATATATATATATATATATATATATGTGCATTGCCAGACCTATAAGTTATGAAGGTAGTAGGTTGGCCAGGGTACCAGCCGCCCGTTGTGATACTACCGCTAGAGTTATGGGGTCCTTTGACTGGCCAGACAATACTACCTTGGATCCTTCTCTCTGGTTACGGTACTTTCCCTTTGCCTACACATACGCCGAATAGTCTGGCCTATTCTTTACAGATTCTCCTCTGTCCTCATACATCTGACAACACTGAGATTACCAAACAAATCTTCTTCACCCAAGGAGTTAACTACTGCAATGTATTTGTTCAGTGGCTACTTTCCTCTTGGTAAGGGTAGAAGAGACTCTTTAGCAATGGTAAGCACCTCTTCTAGGAGAAGGACACTCCAAAATGAAACCATTGTTATAATGGAAATATTTATTTTGATGTTTTTACTACTATTATTTTATTTTTCCTTGTTTCCTTTCCTCGCTCAGCTATTATCCTTGTTGGGGCCCCTGGGCTTATAGCATCCTGCTTTTCCATCTAGGGTTGTAACTTAGCATTTAATGATAATAATGATAATTACTTGAGCGGTCTCTCCGCGTCCCTCATGTAGGGAGAGGAAAATAGTCATACCCTGGTGAGAAACGTTGTAGTTGAGGAAACGCGGAAGGAATAGGAAGGGTTGAATCTCTGTGTGTGTGCGTGTGTACATAGTGAATATCTATCTAAATATTTAGCTCTCATAAGACAGGTTGCGTACACTATAGTGTAAAATAAAAAGCAGTTAATTGAAATTAAATAGGATAAAAGAGTTCACAACGACTATGTTGCCCTGATACTCATGACATCAAATCTGGAAATTTCCAGGTCAAATCAATGGCACGAGTATAAAACCGGTTTTGTCTAGATTTAGCTGGTAACAACAGTATACAGGAAATCAATGTCTAATTTTATTAGTGAATCTTACTACGAGTTTTATGAATCTATACTAGCACGAAATACAAATAGCAAAAGTGGGTAAAGGACTTTAATGCTACAAATTGACCTAGCTAGAATGTTTAAAACAAATTGATAAATTGTAATGTGGATTTATAAGATCATAGGCCTATGTGAAACCCGTATGTAATCATGAGTCTTTGCCTTCAGCTACTATATAAATATACAGAATGTCATTTTGAACCCAAATACAATAAGCACACCCATACCCCAACACACTCTCTCTCTCTCTCCTCTCTCTCTCTCTCTCTCTCATTTGAGGATGTCTGGCCATCTTCACCCTAAGGGTCTGTTATTATTTCCTGTTCCACCGACCTCTAGACCGAACATGTTACTCATAAAAATGAGGCCATGGCCTTGGTTGTATATATATATATATATATATATATATATATATATATATATATATATATATATATATATATATATATATATATATATATATATATATATATATATATTTTCATGCGCCTTCTATTATACTATTGTATCTATTTTATCTATACATTTTAGGACAATTTCTAAACTTTTATGTGTATCAGTAAATTATTTTATCAAATATTACTGTGATGTAATGAGAGAGAGAGAGAGAGAGAGAGAGAGAGAGAGAGAGAGAGAGAGAGAGAGAGAGAGGAGAGAGAGAGAGAGAGAGAGAGAGAGACATAATCTGGTTCAAAGGGCGCTCCAATCAGGGAGGGATTGTCTGATTACTACCTCCTAGCCTGAACGGATATTAAATCATCTCTCTCTCTCTCTCTCTCTCTCATCTCTCTCTCTCTCTCTCTCTCTCTCTCTCTCCTCCACGTGTCAAGTACATTTCCTCGTCTAGTTTGGAGGTAAACTGGAATTCAATCGTTTTTTTTTTTTTTTTTTTTTTTTGAGTTTCATTCATGCAGTGTGTGGCTAATTATGCGCCTTTTCATGAAGCGTCTAAAAGACTTTTGGGGATAAGTAGCCAAGTAGCTTCATCCCAAAATACTTGACGGAAACTGGAAGGCTAATATTGTTTCGAGCCACCCCTTCTATTAGATAGACTATAAGGGTTTATCATATACAAACTTACACAAAGAAAAAAAAAACATTGTGCCCTTCAACTCTATCTTAGACTCATCCAGGCACATCCTAGATGTCGAGGCCCTTCCTTTTAACATATCTTTTCTATCCTTTATTCATCCTTTTCGATGCTTTCGTTTCATACATACTATAACTGCAATATCCTTTTTTTTCAGCTTACCTATTCGTGTCTATCTTTTCCACATCATCTTACAATGTCATGCAGTTCACTAGAAATGGCTGCATCTGTCGTTATATATATATATATATATATATATATATATATATATATATATATATATATACATACATATATATATATATATATATATATATATATATATATGTGTGTGTGTGTGTGTATGTATATATATATATATATATATATATATATATATATATATATATACAGTATGTATATATATAATCTGTATATATATATACTGTATATAATTTATAGAATGTGTGTATTATGTATATATAAGAAAAAGAAATGGACAGCCAGGACATATAAAGAGAATGACAGATAATAGACGGACATTAAGAATAACAAAATGGGTCTCTAAGAATTATAAACGAAGCAGGAGAAGGAAGAAAAGACGATTGATTGACAAACTAAGAAAGTTTGCGGGTATACACTGACATAAACCATAAAAAGGCTCGAATGGAAGGACATGACTGAAGCCTTTGTCCTGCAGTGGACTAACTATGGCTGATGACAATGATGATAATGATACTGAATGATTTATTAGTTTAGAATTCTCTAGCATCCTGATGACATATATATATATATATATATATATATATATATATATATATATATATATATACTGTATATATCATAAGGGTCTTCGAATTCTTTCTAGAAAAATCTTGGAGAAGCATTTCTTATCTGAAAATATAGAAGCTATATATTACAGAATCAATACGTACTGGAAGTTTCCGGAATCCAGACATTCTGGGAACATGGAATGCTATCACATAAAAAAAATAGAAGAGAGAGAGAGAGAGAGAGAGAGAGAGAGAAGAGAGAGAGAGAGAGAGAGAGACGCCACTCTTCGTGAGGTATACACGTGATACTAAAATGACCTTCGTACTATCTTTTTCAGGTTCACGTGAGTGACTAGTGACGTCATAAGACCTGGGTTTTGTTGCATAACTCTGTTTATTACAATGCGGACGGATTTACAAGCAAGCAATTCAATACATAAATCGATCAGCAGTCTATGTTTTTATAAAATCCGCAGCACACTGCTCGGTTTATCTATTCTAGACCGATGCTATTGATTCGTTATAATGTTCTGCTGTCGATTCCAAGGTTAGTCGCGTGATGGGTAACAAACCGGTCTCGAGAGAAAGCTCACTCATGGGGTTTCTTGGAATAATTACCTCCGCCAACGAAGTTGGGAGGAGGTTATGTTTTTGCCCCTGCTTGTGTGTTTACTCAATAGTTCGTTTACCTATTTTTTTTTTTTTGGCAACAACTTCCTGGCCACAATTTTACTCATAGAATAGTGAAACTTTCATGGATTCGTCGTTATCCTGAGATGTGGAAGTGATTCAATTTTGGAAGTCCTAGGTCAAAGGTCAGGGTCAAGGTCGAGCACAAGGTCGACTGAATTAACCCTAACCTTATCCCCAAGTTCTCACATGGTCGTCAGACTCTAGACTTCAAGTAAACCTACGTTCTAAACTGATTCCGGAAAGGCCATGCTGGTTTCGAAAAACAAGCTGCCGTGGCGGAGGTCTGCACATTCATAGTGCTATCTTAGTTTTAGGCTACATAGTTGAATCATATGCGCTCACTCAACAACTAAAGAGAGGCAGCCCTCCACCACTCAGCCCCGTTTAAGAGACAATATATCCTAATCTTAGCCCTGTAACCTTGGCTCTTCCTGGCAAGGCTGCTGCCGGTACTGTGTAGCTTTCATATGCCCAGTAGTGGCTGGCGTTTTGAAATTTCATTGCAAGGACATGCAACTTTTATTCCTTTAGATCAGGGAGACAATGCATTTCCTGATCCTTGTAGATTTAGAAATTATTCATAAAGATTTTTTTTATCTTTTTATTAAAAAGTTAAATTACATCTTCTTTACAATCACAATATTTACAGTATAATTACATTTAATTGCATTTTTCTATAAACAAATCCATCTAATTTAACAATTTACAACATCACATCTTGATTTTAATTTTTAGTTACTCAAAAACAATAATTTATATACTTTTTGGTGAACATTTTATTCATTCTTTCTTTATAGATATTTTTCAAAAGCCACCGAAGTGAACTTTGGTTAGTCAATATCTGTTCCATGTCATAAGAATACATTTTAAGTTCATCATGTTGATTATTCAAACTGGTTATTTTGTAAAAGGTAGACTCTCTCTCTCTCTCTCTCTCTCTCTCTCTCTCTCTCTCTCTCTCTCTCTCTCTCCAAGTTGGTCTATTCTGAGCTTAGCTACGGTGTTGGACTTTTTTACATTTCCTAATCTATACATAGAAGACACAAAAGACATGAAAGCCGAGGTTTGATAAATCATATCAGCCTACATTGCGTTGTGAACCATTGTGTATTTATCTATATGTAGCCTACCTTTGAAATTTTGTTGATCAATCTTATTCAAGTTTTGGTACCGCTGAACAAATTACCATCACCAATGATTAAAACAGAATTCTACTTTATAAACAGTAATCAAGCAACTATGTTAATAAACACCTGAAATAGAAACTTATAAAATCATCAGTAATT